>NC_143139.1:64022045-64325075 GCF_059928025.1 Delphinapterus leucas
GGAGCATTCAGAAGACAAACAGGAGGGAACAGAGTCATGAAAGACTCAAGACATCTCTTAAGTTCCTGTAACTTAAACATAGCTTTCTCAGGGATGTCTACCCTGACATTCTAGGTTAAGTCCTCCTAGTAAAAAATTTCATCTTACCCTAGATCTATTCTAACACCCACTGCCACCTCCTCTAGATTACACACTACATGCACACAGGGACCTTATGCCAGGCATATGATAAATAATGATTTATACATTTGTTCATGAATGAGTTAATCACTAATTGAAACAAATAATAGCAACATTTACCTGCAAATACAAATACTGTTTAATATTTCAAACAACTTACAAATTTTCTTAACACACAGAGTAAAACAGATTTTTCTATGGGTGCCTCAGAGAAGGGAGATGACTTCATCACATTATGAATGTAACATGTGTGTCAGCCGGAGTACTTTCAAGGTTAGTCTTCTATATTAAATATACTAGAGACTTTACTGAAAATATCTTTTGCATAACAAGCATTAAAACAGCATGTTATCATGTTATCTTGGGCAAAACATATAAAATTGCAGGTGAAATCTCTAAGATAAACAATCTGAACAATACAATATCATGAGTAAGCAAAGATATACATAGTGTAATATCCACCAATCATGAGAAATTGAAAATATACTAAATATTCATCATCAGACAACTGGGAAAATAAATTTTAGGATGTACACACGTACTCACACATGTACACACAAACTCACACAGTGGACCCAATATTCATTAACATGGTAATATTTCTAAAAATGTGTAATTTAGAAAGTAGGTTATAAACCAGAAAATTAAATATAAACTCACTTTTAGAAAATTATATATTGGATAGAGATGGATAAAGAGAGTCTATTAAAGTTTTAAATGGAGCTAGCTAGCTCCATGCCTGAAAATCTGAATAGCATTTATTTTCTTTTTTTATATTTTTCTATCATGCTTTAATTACTTAAATAATTATTCTTCTTCAATTTCTGTTTGGGATAAAATACATATAGAACAATAAACAAACTTGAAAGTAAGCCATGTTTAAAATTAAAAAGGAGATGGTGAAGACAAAAAGCAAGAGTAGAAGGCACTGAAGGCCTAATAATTACTTGAGGCATTTTCATGTATACCACATTGAGAAAATCAGAAATTTAAAGACATTTTAGTGTTTTTTTTTAAAGATGGCTAAAAGTTAAATAGCAATAGACATTTTAAAAGGGAAAAAACTTGAATATTAGGCAAAATTTTTATGCAGATCATTCCATGTACTTGGAAAGGATATAAACTGTTGAACATGTCATCTGTTCTAATCTTTTAATAAAAACTGTACAAATTAACTTATCTTTGAGAAAAACAACAGCTCTTAATGAAATACGGTGTCATGATCTGGCAACAGCAGCATCAAAATCTTTTGTGGAAAACACAAAAAAAGACCATGGTTCAATTCACAAGCTATATAAGCTATTGACTTGTTTCACGCAAAATTCAGAACACAAACAAAGAGTGCACTAAGTTAATCATAAAGAAATTCTGAAGCATACTCTCAAGTCCAAGCAAGGTAAAAAGAGTTGACTAAAATCCAAGATGGACTCTTTATAATCATGTTCCAATTAAGAAAAAGCTTTTTAGAAAATATCATTTAATCACTGATAGTATTTATTAACCATGATTACCCAGCATCTACTATTTTCACCCGACATGTCTCCAGTGACTATCATTTTCAAAATTTACAAACTCTCCTGAAAGAAAAAAAACAATAGCACAAACTCAACTCAACACAGAGGATATTCAAAAGAACCTGCTGGAACTGAAGCTCCGATAGAAAAGTTCCAGAAATGTTCCAAGCAAAAGTACAAATATTGGATTAATATTTAGAACCATCTAAAATATAATTTTGAAGGCTAATAAAATGTATACACTTTAGTTTGTTTACTACAAAGTAAAGGTAATTGATGTGTGTGTGTGTGTTTTAACAGTTAATCCAGGAAAATATACTTTCCCATGTGGTTAACTTCTAAACGGTATCAAGTCACAAAATTTCTCCAAGTATTCAAGAAAATGGTACAAACTTTCTACAACCTTATGATTTTTTTCGTTAGGAAACATGTTAAATATGTAAAACATGCATTTTCAGTTCATATGAGTTAATAATCAAATTAAAGTAACGCTTTTTAGTCACTGAAGCTCTCCCTGCGGAATATCTCACTCAGTGCACATAACTCATTTAAATAGATTACTGAAAAGGTGACAGCTGAGGAATGCCTTCATTTCTTTCCATGGTTTCTACTGAATGTCATTTCAGAAATGCCTATATAACACATGACAATGTGGAATGTCTCCACCCATGAAAGAGCATTCAAGTCAAGCAAGCACATTTAGGGCAGTAACACAGAGCTCAACTTTGTCTTTTTATGGTTAGCCAGCATAACAATGAAAAGCTAAACAACCAAAATACTAACAAGGTCAGAAAAATAGTGACATACAGGGATCCATAGTGAAAGTGTTACTTAGGAAAAAAATATGATTAAGATCATTAGAAAATATGAATTAGCTTCTAATGACATATGCTAGGGATTCCTCTTCTAAGCCAATACTGGATGTTGTTTAAAGAAATTCATTTTTAAAGTATGTTACATAAACTGAGCAAAATTCTACTTGTATTGGTAATCAGGAACACATTCCATTTCAAAAAAAAATCTAAGATCCTGCTAAATTTTGACTGTAATAATGGTTACCTTTACATTACAATTATTATAAAGTAAGTTATTGGTATATACTTTTTAATTAGAACATTTTAATGTTTGCTGGTTGTTATATTTACCCAAACTGTCATCATTTTTTTCTCTATGAACTCTGCTCTTCACAAGATTAGTTTACATTGTGCTCATTTTTTAAAAAATCAACAAACATCTACTGTGCACCTGCTAAAATAAAATGCAGATACCAAAGGGGATTTAAAGAAAAATGAATCAAAGTCCCCACTTGAAGGAATTCACTATTCTGTCTGGAGATAAGATATACAAACAATAGCAGGTAGTGTGTAAGTGCCAAACTTAGGGTTTAAATAGTAAGTGAAAGAATTACTGTGCACCCCCGTGGTCAAGCAAGTCCACACTTTATGCTTTGAGCTGTGTCTTAATACAAATAAGCTGGGAAATGCATTCCAGAGAAAGATTACATATGCAGAGGCTTATGGAAATATAAATATGAAACCAGTGGTTCCTCAAGAAAGCTTTCACGAATCTCTTCAGGTAAATTCTTTTCCACTTCTTACTGAGTGATCAGGGACCAGGCACTTGCATGCTGATGATATGGCCTGCCACCACCTGCACTCTCTCATATCCTACCAAATGGAGAACATAGGGAATAAAGTTTTGAAATCTGCTCACCCTTAACTACTCTACTTCATGGAAGAGCATCAAGAACATCTGTTGTCAGTACAGCAATAATCTTATAGACTAATATATGAGGCTCCACTGTCCTTTATTTGGATACTATATCCTTTTCTTCTTGTTAAAGTATTCTTTCTTTTATGAAATGATGATGGTAGAAGGTTACCAAGTTGTTTGTTTTTAACGCCCTAACATGACAACATAAAAATTAGGTTCTCCTTTTTTAGTCATCATAATTAAAACAAAGAACAAAAAACAGAAACCATTTCATTGGTCCATGAAATGTACAATTCTGGGAACCAATGATTTCATAGGCAACAAGTAAATCACATTTCAGATGGTGCTCTCACTTACTACCACTAAGAAAAAAAATTCTATTGCCTTTTCTAAGGTGACTTGAAATATAATTTGGCTAAATTCTGCAAAATGATTTAAGGAATGGAATATTCTTAATACTTGGATATTCCTACTAACAAAAGGCTTCCAATTAAAATCAAACATGATAAATATTTAAAAGTTTGTTTTACTAATTCAGAATTTAAATTTAATTCAGGTAACTTTACTAGCATTTCATGTAATGTCTCAAGTCCTAATTATAAATAATAATAATCATTGTACAGAAAGTAAATTTCAGAAGATTAAGCTAAATGGTGGTGACAAGCTGGAGCTTGCTTGCTTGCTTGCCTTCCTTCTTTCACTATCAGTGATATGAGTTTACCTATAATTTATATCTTTTCATTGAAAAAGTTAAGTCTGTGAATGTATAAAGCATTTACTGTAAATGAGTATGTAAAAATGCCTAAAGCGTTAATATAAATTGTTATTAAGATAAAGAAAAATGAAGATGTTTAAAGACTAAGTAAACCCTGTCCTTAAACAAAGAGTTCTGTTGCTGTTGTAACTTCCTTTGTAACTACCGAAAGCACCTGATCAAATATTATGCACATAATGGTCAGTCAAAAGTAATCTTGGGGGGCTTCCCTGGTGGCGCAGTGGTTGAGAGTCTGCCTGCCGATGCAGGGGACACGGGTTCGTGCCCCGGTCTGGGAGGATCCCACATGCCGCGGAGCCTGCACATCCGGAGACTGTGCTCCGCAACGCAAGAGGCCACAACAGTGAGAGGCCCGCGTACCGCAAAAAAAAAAAAAAAAAAAAATCCTGGCAGTTCCTAAAGTTTAGGACAGATTTAGAGATTAATTTAAATATGGCATTACTGCATTTCAACTACCATAGAAAACTCTTAAAAGTTTTGACTAGCCAAACAACAGCAGATGAAGAAAATAATTAGATCTATGTGTATGTGTTTCATTTGATTCTCTACTGATTAACATGGAAGAACTTCCAACTACTAATCATCAACCATAATGACTGGAAGATTTAAGAATACTTTCTTCTTCAGACTTAAAAGACATGTAGCATAGTGTTAAATTTGGGCTCTGGAGTCACATAAACCTGTGTCAGAATCCAGCTCTGCCACTTATTATCTTGGTAACACTGAGCAAGAAAAAAGGGACACTGAGAATTACACGAGATATTGGTTATAAAACTATCTAACATAATGTTTCACATGTAGCAAATCCTCAGCAAATGTCCACCAGCCAATTCCCTTCTTCAATATAACACTGGGATAAGGCATGGCTACTACATATCCAACCCTTATTTAGAAGAAACTCAAAAATGACTGTTGGAGGTCTTCGACCTTTCAAAGAGATATACCAAAATGCCAATACTCCATTTGCCAACCCCTGTGGAACCTCACAAACTTTCAAAAGAAAAGTGGGGTGAAAATCATCATTTTTGGCAGGCAGAAAGGCAAAGAAAATAGCAACTTTGGGAAGTGTCAAGAAGTAACATGTTACAGCAGTAACAAAATAATGTTCTATATTTTGCCTCCCTCCAAAGGTTTCTAAATAGTTATATTTTTAAAATTATCTAACTAGACAGTTTTTAAAGTACACCTCTTATGTGAACAGTATTGTAAAATGTGATAACAAACATAATGAAAAAATTTTTCCTCTATTCCATCTAATGTTTCTACCTGGCTATACTAGAAAGTGCTCAGTCACAGCTTGCAATCACACTGTAGCTGAAGTACATGAAAGATGGTCTTGGTTATGACACTTCAAAGTCAGACCACAAAACTGTTGCCAGGAAGCACAGAGGTATCAACTGCAGAGAAGGCATTATAACAACAGCACTGTGGGCACTGGTGCCCTACCAGAATACCCCATTTATGGCTAGGGTTGTCCATTTATTTGTAGGAAGTGAGGGGCCAGTTTGGGGTTAGAAATTTTGTTTAGGTTTGTTCTGTTTGTTTGTTTTTTATGGTTAGGATGATTTCAATAAAAAGTTTGAAGAGCCATCAGCCATTTAAATAAGATTATGTAGAGGAAATAACTTATACTGTATATTTTTTAAACACAGATTTTAATATTAGTTATAAGGTATCCAACAGATTCTTCCAAGATCTTAATATCCCCCACCAAAAAAACAAACACTAAACAATTATAAACTCTACATTCAGTTTTAAAGAGATTTCTCATATACAGCAATTACACTATTCTCTAACAAGAGACTCAATATCAGCTGCTTCCAGTCTCTTTTTCTTTTGGTTGGAAAACACTTTAAGTAGCCCCATTAGAATACTTTTTAAAAGAGAGTTACATTTCAGATTATGATTCAGTGAAAATGGCTTAGCTGAGAAGATTAAGCACTTGAGAAAAAACTCAACAAAAGTATTCCTTTTACTGACAAGAGGGGAGTCACATATTCCTCAAAGAAGCTTCAAATGGCTCCCTCAGAAGTAGATAAAATTTGTATTTTAAGAGCAAAGGGATGTAATATCAAACTTACCTGCAAGTCTGTATGTATTGAAAATCAAAAGGAAAACTTTATTTTAAAATTATAATAGCAAAGAACATGGATTTAATTCTACTCTCTGTATTCCTCTATAGGACCTAGTTCAGACCTTTATAAAGAAGGTAGCAAATTAACTGATGACTCGAGTGAATATTTTTCTATCTCTTAATCAATAGTTAAACTGGTTCAGAATTTTTTTGTATTCTGTATTCCTCTATAGGACCTAGTTCAGACCTTTATAAAGAAGGTAGCAAATTAATTGATCACTCGAGTGAATATTTTTCTATCTCTTAATCAATAGTTAAACTGGTTCAGAATTTTTTTAATGGGAAGGAGGTTAATATTAAAAAATTTTTTAAATCTCAAGACATTAAAAATATCTGCACAGAAGATCCACAACAAGTTCTACCATGTGCAAGAACTGTACTCTAAGTAGCTGGGTGTGAATGTTTTAATGATTTATCTTACAACATACAAATGACTATAAAACTTCCTATCTATGATACGAGGTAAAAGATAAAATTCAATAAATCTTTAGTGAGCGCCTACTGTGTGCCAGGCTCTGGAAATACAAAAATGTGGAAGATTGGGTCCTTACAGTCAGCCAGGAAAGACAAACTTAAAAACACACACTACTCAGTAAGAAGCATTTTAACAGCAGCAAAGAGGCAAAATGTAAGGTAAAATGAGCACCCCAGAGGAGAGTCTCTCCAGTGACATAGTTATTATACAAATTCAAAGGACAGAAAGATCCTTTCTGGAGGACAACTGGGTTGAACCCTGAATAATGACCAAGATTTTGATTGGCAAAGAGGGAGGGAGTATATTCTAGTGGTGGAAAAAGCAAGGCCATAGGCATGGAAGTAAAAAAAGTAAAGGATATAACACAGTGGGGATATATCAGGTCTAACCTAAATGGTGAAACACTTTAAATCTGAATTTATGGAGAGGAGTGACATGACTGAAATGATATTGTTAAAAGATTAATGTGATAGCAGTATGAATGCTAGATTGGACCAGGGAGAGAAGAGGAAGGGAAAGCAATCAGGCTATTACTTTACTCTAGCGATAAAAATAATAAAGGTATGACCTAGATTGATAATAAGAGTAGCAAGAAAAAGAATTGATGTGAAGGCAGTTATGAAGACTGATTATATGTAGACAAGGGGATGAGTAAACAATAATTAAAATGTTTAAAGCTTAATCTAGAGATTAATGACATCATTATCAGAAACAGGCATCGATGAGAAGAATAGGTTTGGTGAAGAAAGAAAAATATTCATTTCGGGTTGAATTTAAAGAAATTCCTGATATTGATGTAAATAAACAGTTGCTATTCTACGGCAAAGGGGGTGGACCTCTATTTACTACATCACTACTTGAAGATATATTTTTAAATATAAAATCACAATATATTGAATAATATTTTACTTTAAATCAACAGTTCGTCATCAGTAGGAAAATGGAAATGAGGGATTGGAGCTCTGCAGCAATGTGAGAACTGGAAACTGACTTGGAAGTCACAGGCACAGAGGAAGCAGATAAGATTTTAAGGTAAAATCAAAAGGCTACACTCACAACTGTTTGAAGAAATCTCAGCTCTGTATTTTATGCACACCAGTATCAGTAAGCATCAGCAATAAAGCACTCTATAGAAAACTATTATTACTCTCCTAAAACCTTTATAAAGTATACTGAAATAAAGATACAGATCATATAGTATTAAGACTCTACCAGGTAGCTCTTAAATCAGAGCTGATTATTGCCCACTGATAAAAATGAAATTCTACTCTAGACCTCAGTTCTAGAAAATCAGAAGTTTATAACGTAACTTCAGTACTGTTTTCTAGCTACTGGAGGGGGTTAGGGGAAGGGAGGTTATTCTAGAGACCAAGATAGGAAATTTGACTAGAAACACTGCTTTTTCTCCTATATGAATGACCTATTTTTACACACACACAAAAAAGGAAACTATCTTTCGTAACTTCTACTGAGAAAGAACATTCAACCAATTAAAGAAACTTTTAAATATAAGCTGTTTATATTAAAATGGAAGTAAAATATTAGATTAAGAAGAGGATTTGTGGGTTGTAAAGTTCCTAAAACTCTTCTCCTGACAGTGAAATTTAAGACACTCCATCCAACTTCCCTGGCAGCCCAGTGGTTAAGACTTTGCCTTCCAATGCAGGGGGTGCGGGTTTGATCCTCGGTCGGGGAGCTAGGATCCCACATGCCTTGTGGCCAAACCCCCCCAAAAAACCCACGAAAACATAAAACAGAAGCAATATTGTAACAAATTCAATAAAGACTTAAAAAAAAAAGGTCCATATTAAAAAAATCTTTAAAAAAGAAAAAAAAAATACTTGATCAAAACCAAAAATGGAAATGAATATTCCAAAAGACTAACCAATAATTAATCTGGTAAAAACATTCTGGTTATTCTATGAGCTTTCAAGAGGGTAAATTAAAAAAAAATTATTCAAGGGCTATTAAACAAATCAGTGGGTCAATTTTGGTTTTATAATTTAAGTATTTAAAGCAATCAGTATTCAAGAGATTTTTAAGGTTAAAAATTTTTGTGATTCTTTTTTTAAAAAGTTTTATTTATCACCTTTCACTATCTGTTGTTCTGAATTTGCCCAAAGCGAACTCCTTGTTCTCCGTCACAATGGCAAAAAAGTACAAGAGTCAATAAATGAGAAATGAGGGTGGAGAAAACATAATAAAAATTTTAATGGTTGCTATTTTAAAGACTTTGGCTTCACTGAGTTAAGGAATGTGCAAATAAATTACAAAAAGAAATTATGCAAATGATTATGCATAAACTTGGCAACTTCTGCTTAAGTGTTTGTCAGCTAAAACAAAATATCTAATAAAGACAACACCTAAATAATGCCAAACTTACCACTGAATTCAGTTAATCAGGAAGACTTTGATAAGTCTGATAATTCTTGCAACATGTCCAAATTTAGAGGAGAAAAAAAAAAACCTCTAAGAAGCCTGTTAGATGTATTTTCTCTTTCTACCTAAGCCAATAAGAATATAAGTATTAGAAGTTTTCCTCTTCCTCCAAGCCAATATAATTGGGTTCCTCAACAACTGTAATAACTTTACATTTCTATATGACAACTTTAATAAAACATACTGATATAAACCATTATGCAACCTTATCCCGACCTCAAGCATACAATAATCTGTCTTTCTGAATCAATTCCATACTAAACCATGTAAATTACACTTGAAAGAAATTTGAAGAGTCATCCTACATAATTACATTATCATTTCTAATGCCGAAAGTTTCTTTCATTTCAACACCATGTTTTTAGCATCTAGAGTTATGCTATAGCTTAAAATAAACCTCAGCCAAATAAAAAGTTTGTTATACATTAGAGACTCTAAATTAATGGAACAGATAAAGAGCTAAAGACCATGCTATATTTTTACTGGGTGCCACACGCTAAATTCCAGATTTGTCCTGCAATTTGTCAGTCATTACAGTTCATCCAGTCAACTTTGTAAACAAAGGCTATACGCCAAGTTTGATATGAGAATTCAATTAAATAAAATTTAAAACAGTCATCATTCACTAAACAGGAAGGAGTAAAAGGAAAAATGCCACCACACACCTCTTTTAAAAAAGCAGCTATATGCATGAAATATGAAACCGTAAGTTTCAACCTCCCAAACAAGTTTTTGTTACAGCATTAATCAACATCTTCCACATATAACATCTTCCACATATAACCAAGGCAACTTTGAGTTAGTTTACAAGTCTTTTCATTGTAAGGGGAAGCTATTGCTGTTAAGTCATTTTCTAGTAATTCCAAGTTGTCCACTAATAAAATGGAAAGAGTTTATGTTTTGACACCTATTACCATCACTGAAAAATTGCTTTTTAAGAAGAGCTCTAAGTGGTTGTGTTGCTTTTGGCCTGTTAAAGGCAAAGCAACATTATCTCCGGATTGCCAATAGTTTCTCCTTATTTGGCTAACATTGAGAGATCCCAATCAGACTACTATAAAACTTTAACATGCACAAAGCATCCATTTTGAGAAAAGTTCGTGAACAGCTTTCTTTTTTCCCACCCCCCAAAAGAAAAATGAGAGCTTGGTAACCGGCTTTGAAAAGAGTGCCTCGTATTTATTCTTCTCTTTTTAACCCCAATGCACACCCCTGGACCTGGGGCCAAAGGATCTCTGACACTGCGGCAAACGCTACTCCGAGTTAGAGGCTCTTTCGTACGTTCCGGCCCCGCGGTGGGCAAGCCCTTTAGAACGCTTCCTCACGCTACCCACTTTCACCCTCTCCCCTTCAGCCGGTGCAGATCAGCTAAATTACACCGTTTCCCCCTCCCCAGTGACCAACAGTAGTAAAGGAGAAAACAGGAAACCGTCTGCTCAGGGCACTCGGCTTAGGGCGCTTGATTACTATTATCATCATTTATAATCAAGTCCTAAAAACTACAATAAATCCAACGCCCTCCTAACAAGCCAAAGACGTCCCTCTACCCAAGTGTCCCCAGTGCCTCTTGTTCGTAGTTTTCTTCAGCATCCGCCGTCCTCCGACTCTGACATCACTGACATCGGGGGCCCAGGCACAACTCCACCACACCGCTCCCCATCTCGACCCCAAATCCCAGACACCCGTCCACAAATGGCCCTGGGGCCCCAAGCGGACCACAGTCCTTTTCCCCCTCTGCCCCGGAAATCTCCTGGTTCCCTTACTCCACCACCAACTGGTCTGAAGGGGGCCCCAAGCCTAGGGCCCTCCCTCTACCAGTTCTCTCCCTCCCTCCTTCGCGGGAAGCCGCCCCCTCACCCCGCGGCAGGGAGTCTCCCGCCGCCCCCAGCCTCAGGAGACCAAGAGCCGAGAGGAGGCCCAGGCGGGAGGCTAACGAGGACCCGCAGGGTCAGGAGAGCGGCGGCGGGGCGCACAGACCTGGTGCAGGGCAGTGAGTCCGTCCACATTGGCGTAATTGATATCAGCGCCGCGGTGCAGCAGCTTGAGGACCTCGTCCGTGTCGCCGCTGGAGCAAGCAGCCAGGAAGACGGCGCCATCATCGAACTTCACCTTGGTCTTCTGGCGCTTCACCACGGGAGGCTCGAGGTCCGTCTCGGAGCCGATCCAGCGCTTCAGCTGCTCGTTCCGCTTCTGCTTCGCGTCCGCCATCTTCATCCCCTCTCCTGCCGCCGGGTCTTCTTATCGCGAGGGGGGGAAAGGGGAGGCGGAGAGGGAAGAGAGGGGAGGCAGGGGGTGTGTGACTGTTTCTATGAGTGCTGGCCAGAAGAGGGCTGGGAACCGGGAGGAGACGCTCGAGACTTCCAGTATCCCACAGAGCACTGGGGCGGCGCGCCCGGCCGAACGGACCTCCCTTCCTACTTCAGAAGCCCTCCCGCCCCCCGCCCGGCCACCCGTCACCGGCGGCCAATCTAACGTAACTTCGCGAGATCCGGGCAGGGAGGCGCCCTTCGGCCAGTGCGCATGCGCCATGGGCCTGTGCCCGCCCCAGGAAGAGCGCTCCCGCGAGCCGCGGCGGGGGAGGCTAGGCCACCGGAGGGAAGCGGGTGTGGTCCAGGCCGCCTGGGCAGCGGGGGCTGGGACCAACCTGGAAGGGCGGAGACAGGGAAGGAAGGTTGTCCTGCCCCACTGAGGGCTCCTGGGGTTCCGGAGGCCAACAGTCGGGTTGTATGGCGGCTCTTCGGGGCAGACCTGCCTCCAGGGCTGTCTCAGCTCTGCCGAGTCGTTTGCTCAGGGCGGAGGATTTTCCTATTGGCTGCGTTATTTGAATGGAATGGAGGATAGATAGGTCGTGAATTAAGCGCTAGTGATTTCCCTTTCTGAGGAACTCAGATGAATTTGCTAAGAACCTTTTAAAAGCAGGGTCTGTGTGTACAGCCGAGGGATTTGTTGGTAGTTACGCCAGATCTCAGCCCAAGGTGACCGCCTTGTGACAAGGGTTGACCTGCAGTAATTGCAGTGGCTTTTTGCCAGCCTCCACTGTAGAAACGTCTTTCATCTTATGCTTATTTTTTCTTGCTTTGTTGTGTGTGTGTGTGTGTTTGTTGTTTTTTTGTTTGTTTTCTCTCGCTCGTATTTTGGGTCCTCTTTCCCTTCTTTCAATGCTTTAATCCTGTCTGCTACTACCCCGGAGTTTAGCTCTGCCTTGTTACTGGTCCTGACCTTTTAAGGGATTTCTGGTTCCTGCTCCATCGCTTTCTAGGGGTGGATAAAGACCCAGCTGCTTCTAGAGTTCAAAAGGAATGTTAATACTACGCAATTGATTTAACCGGTATTTTGTGAATACTTACTATGAGCCAGTCATGGTTCCAGGTACTGGCGATACAATGACGATTACGACATATTTAAACCACCTTTTGAGATCACATGTTCAAAATATTTCATAATTTATCATAATCATAAAAAAGGCTTTTGAACTTTGTCATGTATGACACCGAGCGCGCGCGAGCGATTTGAAACAAATACTAACGTCTTTTGAGCCATCTATTTGTAATCTTCACCAACTGATATTTTTCTAAACAATACAATATTCTCATCCACTATTTTCTAGAACATTTAGCGCCAAAATAAGAGAAGTCATAAAAGGTTAGCATTGAATGGAACTTGAGGGATCATCTGTACTGAGTCTCCAAAGAACTAATGGACTTACCTAATTTTTCTCAGCAGCAGGATTAGTATTCCTTCAGAAATATTACGCACCTGTACTGAGTTAAGCATTGTTCTAGATGCTGCAGATACAGCAGTGAAGAATTAAGCTTCTCTTATTTTCCAGTAGACTACATTACAGCTTATCATATTGAGAAATAAAAAATGGGTAAAATGTGATTAGGAAACCACCTGCCTGTAAGACCAAATTTTCTGAATAGCAATTACTAGGATAGTAATAGAACCCAGGTGTGGTTAAAAATATTTCCTCTAAAAATATTGTAGAAATAGAAAGTGAGTGTAACATGCCTAAAATGCACCAATCAGAGCTTTGAATAATGACAGTGTTAGGTGCTGGAGAACTCTTAGCGCTAAAATACAAAATTCCTATTCACTTAAAAAACTCCGGAATACAGTTCTTAAAATAAAAGAAAGGAATTTGAAGATTGCCTTGTCAGCTCTTCTATCTACCTAGAAAAACTGACAGCTTATCTTTACTATTTCCCAGGAATGTTATGGTCTATTTGGTAGCTCTTAAAAGTGCCTTGGAATATAGATTGATATCTCAAGTTTTGATTTGGCAAGAGTTTGGTAGGAAGTATGTTATTTCTGATTCAAGCACTTACTTTAGGATGTAAAATTAATAAAACAGTAGTTTATTAATAAATTGTTAAGTATCATTTCCCAAAGGCTACCAGACAAAAACAAAACAAAATAAAAACCCACCAGGGCTGTTAATATATGAAAATTTCACTGAGGTTAGCTTTCCTTCTCCAGATCTAAGGGTCACGGAGTTCTGTGTTAATCTCATTGCAAGTGCTGTTAAACTGCCACCTGTTTGCCTTTTTAAGGAGAATTTTTTTAATGTTTTGAATTAATGATACTGAAGACCTACCACTAACTCCAGAAAAGGCAAAACTTTTTGTTTAAAAAACAACACAAAGCCAGTCAGTTCATAATACCTTAATAGCAGAATGAACTTAAAAATTTATCTAAGCAGAAAAAGAAATTGAAGAAATGCAAATATTTTCATTTCTTAATGCTCTCTGAGTAGACAAGGGCGTCAAGATACTGTTCAGCTCTTTTAATGCAAATTAAGCCTTAAAATAGAAGTGCAAATTACACTGTATTAATTTGCTAAATGTTTTCCTTTGCTGCAGCAAATCATTAATCAGTTGGGGTCTTTAGTTATTACATGCAGGAGATTTTCAGAAGAGGATCTGTACACATCTTTTTCAAAACTTAAGTACATTACAGATATCCCCTACTAACCATTAGTTTACTTGTTAATTATCAATTTGAAGACATTTTTAGTAAATCATAAAATTTAAATCTTCACACATGCACACACACACAAAGCTTAGAATTTTTTCTGTGTTCTCTGATGTACCATCATCTAAAGAGTGTAGCATAATATGTTATTATGCTCCCAGTCAAGTTTATTATTAGCAAAATAACTAGAGAATGTAATAATATAGGATGCTTCAACATCTGGAAGGAGAGTTTAGGTGCATGAGCTCCATCTTGGAACACTAGCATTTAGTTGAAGGATTCATTCAAATGTCCTTAAACTGAAATTCTGAAAAAAGCTTCTAAATTCCTCCAGAGACTAGAATGCAAAAAAAGGACAGAGTAGGATATTAGTGAGAATAAACATGTGCAGTGATAACAGACACAACATCACTGGTAAAGACTATGCTCAGTTTTGGCAGGTGGGAATAATATGAGCCTCATGTGGTTGTTTTAAGATTAAATGAATAATATATATTAGAAAGAAAAAAAATGAGATTTTGTTTTCTTGTATTTGCCTCTTTTCCTTCCCTCATTAAAGCTGATAGCAACTCGGCTTCCTTGCCTCAGGGGATGTTTGTGGCAAGGAAGAAAGCAGAAGTTGCTTTCAAAACACTTTCCTTCCTAGCTTGAAGTGACCACCCCCAAATATCTATTGAATAAGAATTTAGGGCTAGTAATCTAGTTGGAAGTAGTGTACCAGTTGGCTAGGAATTTATTGAAGCTACACTTGCATGGTATTACAGATCAACACAAACAGGAATATTTTCTAAAATTGCTTGTATTCTCACTTTTTAAAAATGTTATTTCATAGTATCATGTAATATTATTTCTATTTAGGGTGGAGAAGGGGGAACCAAGCAAAGGGAATCTCCCAAGCCATTTTTGGGCACTTCTGTGGAAAAGAAGGATTTCACTGAGAATAAAACGTGATGCATAGGCTAAAAGGATGAGAAAGAAGTCGGTGGGCCTCTGGAGCAGTGGGGATTTGCTCCCTGATCTCTGGAAGTGTCCCTAGAATGTGACAAGATCTCAGAATGAATGGCTTAATGCTGCATAGAGAGGCTGGAACCTAAGCATTGGAACTCCCACTAGCCAAACATAGGTGTGCCCCAGACTTGGTCTATACTATGGTCTGAATGTTTATGTCCCCTCAAAATTCGTATGTTGAAATCCTAATCCCCAAGGTGATGGTATTAGGAGGTAGGGCTTTGGGGAGCTAGTTATGTCACATTAGTACCCTTGGCCCCTTCCACCATGTAGCGTCACAGTGAAAGGACTACCATCTATGAACCAGGAAGCAAGCTCTCATCAGAAACTAAATCTGGCTGTGCCTTTGATCTTAAGACTTCCCCACCTCCAGAACTGTGAGAAATAAACGTTTGTTGTTTATAAAGCTGCAAGTTTATGGTATTTTGTTTTAGCAGCCCAAATGAACTAAGACAACCGGAATGCAGCAGTTTGATAGACCAGAGGTTGATGGGTCAATACATATTGATTATCATCTATTATTTGTCAATCATCATTCTAGGTTCTAGGCATATAGGAATGAATAAAACAAATAAAGTGCCTGCCTTCAATAAACTTACATTCTAGTGGGGAGGGACAAAAAATGAACACATTTTAAACGAATAAATAAATTCAGATACGGCTAAGTGTAGTGAGGAAAAAAATTAGGAAGAGAGAAGGTAAAAATTGTCTAAAGTTACTGGCAGTTAGGCAGATGTGGGGTAGGGAAGAAAAGTTTACTCTGATTAGTTAACCAGGAAAGTTCTGAGCTGAGGGGGTGTCCAGGTTTTGTGGTGCCTGACATTTATGCAATTTGGGGATTCCTCTTTAAGAAAAAGGATATAAAATTACACTCAATTAAGTGTAGGGCCTTGGAAGGGACCCATTGAAGTTAGAGGCCCTGAAGTTTTGCAGTAAATCTGCCCCCAGCTGGAACTTAAATGTCGGGAAGCCACCTGAAGGGATCATGCAGGCTAGGACAGATGTTCCAGCATTAACTAGTGTGTAAACATGGGTGTAGCACCGTGTAGTATGACCTCAGAAACTTGACACACACCCTGGTGGAGGTTAAAGACCACCAAGAATGACTGTTATAGAATTCCCTAGTGGTCAGGAGTTTAGGTTGAGATTAAGTTATTTATAGAAAATTAGGCAAGATGAGGACTCTTTAAGTGAGATTCATTCCCAGTACATAAATAGTCAGCTTTATTTATGTATTATAGCTGACATTGCATATAGCTGACATGTAGTTCATTTTCTATTGGTGCCATAAGAAATGACCGCAAATGTAACACCTTATAACAATAACTATTTATTATCTCACAGTTCTGTAGGTCAGAAGTGCAGGTGGGCTCAGTTGGGTTCTGTGCTCAGGAGGCCAAAAACCAGGTATCAGCTGGGCTGGGCTCTTAGCTGGAGGCTCTTGGGAGCTCATTTAAGTTGTAGTTGCAGGACTGATGTCCCCACTTCCTTGCTAGTGGTGGACTGGGAATCACTCTCAGCTCCTAGCGACCTCTTTCTGTTTCTTACACATGGCCCCCTCCATCTTCAAAGCCAGCCACAGTGTGTCAAATCCTTCTCACGCTATGCTTCCTCTCTTTGACTTCCCCTTCTGCCATCAACCTGAGAGAGGTATCTGTTTTTAAAAGTTGCTGAAATTAGAAAATCTCCCTATTTTAAGGTCAACTGACCATATAAAATAACCTGATCATAATATCCTATTTGCAGGTTCCAGGGATTAAATCAAGGACATCTCTGAGGGACGGTTTTAGAAATCTTGCCTGACACAGGGCTCAATAAATAATAGTTTCTTACCATCTTACATTTCAATGAACATTTCTTAATCACCTACTGCAATCCAAGAACTAAGAAAATGAATGACATTATCCTTTAGGTTAAGGAGTTTACACTTTAGTAGAGGAAACTGGTATTGAAATAGGTAATTTAAATACAATGATAAGAGCTAATACTTTTACAGAATTTACGAAGGGCCCATTCCTGTTATAAGCACTGAATGAATATATTACTGTACAGGGTAAAGAAAGGGATACAGATAAAGGGAAGGATACAGTGAAAGCAGTGTATACTGTTGAAGGACAGAAGAGTGTACTTTGGGCTGGGGGTGGGGGCTGAGGGGAGGGACAGATAGGCACAGCCTATCAGGGAGATCTTTGAGAAGGAGTGATACATGAACTCATCCTCAAGGAAGAGTAGGAACTAGCCAGGCACAAACATGATGTGTGTGTGAAGGGGAGTGGGAATCTTGTATGTATAAAGGCAGAAAGAGGGACAGTTACATAGTATCAGAGCACAAAACATCAAGAAAGTCATAGCAGGATCCAAAACTGGAGAAATAATAATTTTATAATGGAAGGTCTTAGATACAAAGAAGGGGGACATTTATCATTAAAATGATGGGGATGAAAAGGAACACAGAATTGTTCAGAGTAGCTCAGACAGCCCTAGATAAAATGTGAAGAAAGCTTAATTTATCTTTGAAAATTTCTCTCCTCCCCATTTATCCTGTGACTCATTCTTGCTATTAGCAGATGTAATCCATCATTGGCATAAACTGAGAATTAAGATCTTAGCTAATAAGGCTTAAAATATGACCCGTCTATCTCATTTTAAAAGAAAATTCTCAAAGACTGAAAAATCATCAGGGCAATGACAAGCCACCAAAGCCCTCATATGTTTAGGCCAGAATGGGCAACACCTTTTCTATTTGAAAGGCTAGCTTAAATGGCAGCTGGTGTTGTAGAGGGAAGCTAATGGGATGATGAGGACTGTGTATCCTGCTGTTTTCTTCCTCTGCTCATTTGTCCATTCTGATAGCGTCTTGGAGCATTAGGCGTATCCTACTGTGTTATCCCCAATTATGCTTCAGTCAAAGGGTTTGGCTAGACTAAATGACCTCACAGTTCCTTGGAATTTACAGAGAAAATTTATTTCTACTCCACGATCACAACTTAAATATAACAAATAAATGAAAACTTGGAATACCACTATTAAGATGATGGAGACTCGTGGTTAAAAATTAATACTAAAAATTGGGGAGAAATTAGATATAAAATAATACATAGATAACTAGTTAACTTATTCTAAGTTAAATATATATATACACACACACATGCATACACAGTATAGTAGATGTCTGTTTTTTAATTTCACCTATCTGGCATGCCTTCCCTCTTCTATTAATAGTGATGCGTAGGTTTTCTTGGAAGGGGGGAAGGATTATTTGTTTCACTGCACAGAGTCTTGGAATTATCAAGTTTCCCTACCCAGGAGTAGATACATAAACCAGTTAGGATTCTTGATTGCAAAGAAGACACTGCCTATTTGTACTAGTTTTCTATTGCTGTGCAACAAATTACAACAAATTTAGTGGCTTAAAACAACACAAATTTTTAATTTATTTTTTAAACATTTAAAAAGTTTTATTTATTTTTGGCTGCATTGGGTCTCCGTTGCTGCACGCGGGTTTTCTCTAGATGTGGCGAGCGGGGTCTACTCTTCGTTGCAGTGCTCGGACTTCTCACTGCGGTGGCTTCTCTTGTTGCGGAGCACGGGCTCTAGGCACACAGGCTCAGTAGTTGTGGCTCACAGGCTCTAGAGCGCAGGCTCAGTAGTTGTGGCGCATGGGCTTATTTGCTCTGCAGCATGTGGGATCTTCCCGGACCAGGGATCAAATCCGTGTCCCCTGCATTGGCAGGCAGATTCTTAACCACTGCACCACAAGGGAAGTCCCACAAATTTTTAAATCATAGTTTCTGTGAGTCAGGAGTCTGACACATTTTTGCTTGGTCTTCTGCTCAGGGTTTTTTGAGGCTGAAATAAAGATGTTGCTAGCTGTACCCGCAGCTTGGGTACCTTGAGGCTTGGGGTCCTCTTCCAAGCTCACTAGTCATTTGCAGCATTCAATTCCTTGTAGTTGTAGAATGGAGGTCCCCATATTCTTGCTGGCTATCAGCCAGAGGCTGCTCTCAGCAACTAGAGGCCGCCCTCAGGTCCTTGCCCTGTGGCCCCTCCATACAGCTCACGACATGGTGTCCAGGCCAGCAGGAGAATCTCCCTCCAGGAAGGGCCCAGTCACTCTTTAAAAGACCTTTCCCCATTAACTCAAGCCCACTCAGGATAGTCTCCTTTATTAAAAAAAAAATATTTTTTTCACATTTTAAAATTTTAAATTAAAAACTGTTTTAATTGCGTTAAAATATACATAATGTAAAAGTTACCATTTGAACCATTTTCCAAGGATACAGTTTGTGGCATTAAGTACATCTACATTGCTGTGCAACCATTACCACCTTTCATCCACGGAACTTTTTTCATCTTTAAAAACTGAAATTCTGTACCCATTAAACAATAACTCCATCCATCCCACCCCCAGTCCCTAGAAACCATTATTCTACTTTCTGTCTTTATGAATTTTACCACTCTAAGTATCTCATATGAGAGGAATCATACAGTATTTGTCCTTTTGTGACTGGCTTATTTCACTTAGCATAGTATTCTCAAGGTTCGTTTTGTTTATCTATTTATCTGTCTGTGGACACTTGGGATGTTTCCACCTTTTGGCTATTGTGAATAATATTGCTATAAGCATGGGTATACACATATCTTTTCATGACCCTGCTTTAAATTCTTTGGGTATATACTCAGAAGTGGAATTGCTAGATGATGTGGTAATTCTAATTTTAATTTTTTGAGCAACAATCATACTGTTCTCCATAGTATCTGCACCATTTTATGTTCCCACAAGCAGGATAATCTGCCTTTGATTAACACAAAATCAACTGATTTGGGTCATTAATTACAACTGCAGAATTCCTTCACCTTTTTCATGTAACGTAATCACAAGAGTGAAATCCATTGTATTCACAGTTCCTTTCAATACTCAAGATGAGGGGATTATACATGGTGTTTACACCAGGGACAAGAATCTTGGGGAGCATTTTAGAATTTTGCACACCACACTTCCATAAGCAGAAAAGACATTTATGGAAAGGATGTTGAATGGCTCCAGAATTAGTGAGAAGGCCAGAGAGTGAACCCACAAAATGAGCAGGAACAAATGTAAGCCCGGCAATAATAACATAGTCAAGATCACATTATATGAAAACTCTGATAGAATGACATTGGTGGTGCCACCACCAGATAGTAATTGTTGTGACAACTGTGGTAAACAGCCTCTAAGAGGGCCCCCAATGATCCCCTCCTTGTGGTATTTATCATGCCTTCACATTGTCCCTGTGTTGTTCTGAGTGACCAGTAGCATTCAGCACAAGTGATGATCTGTCACTCTTAAGATTAGGTAATAGAAGACACTGGTTTCAGTCTTGTTTGCTCAATTACTCTCTAGAATCACTCATTCTGTGTGACTTGGGCTATCATGCATGAAGACACTCAGGCACCTTTTTTGGACAGGCCCACTTAGTGAGGAACTGGCACCTTTTTTGGAGAGGCCCACTTAGTGAGGAACTGAAGCCTCCAGCCAAGGGAATGAGCCTTCTTGAAAGCAGATCCTCTGGCCCCAATCAAGCCTGCAAATAAATGACTGCAGCTCTGGCTGCCAGCGACCTAAGAAGAGCCTTTACATCTTTAGAGGGTTTTAAGCAAACAAAGACAAATATGGGAAAGAGATTATATGTACACACAATAACTAAACTATGTACCATCTAGTCCTTTACAGATAAGGTTTGCTGACCCTTCTACCACCATTACTGAGGACAACTCAACTTCCCAACATTTTCTCCAAATTCAAAGTCCTTGGTCTGAATGCCCGGTTGGTTAAGCCTAGCTCAGGTGCCCAAGACTTAACTGCTGAAGAACTGGAAGAGAGAATGTCTAGCCCCATGTAGCTTCTGTAGTGGGTGGCATGGTCCTTTCTCCCAACACGACTCACAAAATGGGAATTGTCCCTAATTAAAAAGTGTTCAGATTCTAGGTAACAAACAACAAGCAGAAAAATGATTTAACTCCATTGAAACCAATCAGATTAGCTCTCTTTAGCATTTAGCAGACAAAGTTGATTTGTCCAGATGATGATGCTCTAAAGAGACTGTCTAGTATTCTTGTCATCACCTATGTCAGTTCCTGTACTACTTGCTTTCTTAGCTTTTTTTTCAATTTTGGGAACTACACCATATCCTTCTAACAAACTGATTTTTTGCTTAAAATTAGAGTCAATTTCTGTGCTGGAACAAAGAACTCTACCTGATATAATATTATTGCTATTGTGTGAAGAAGATCATCAGAGAAGAATTTCAAATTTGTTAATAATATTTTATTTCTCCAAGACTTTGTCATTTTATTTCTCCAAAAGACCTTTTCCCCACAGGAAATATTTCAATATTTCAAACCCTTCATTTCTCCCAAGCAAATGACATCAGAATGTGTTTCTGAACACTGGCATAGGGACTTCCCCGGCAGTCCAGTGGTTAAGACTCTGCAGTTCCCAATCCAAAAATGGGCAGAAGACCTAAATAGATATTTCTCCAAAGAAGACATACGGATGGCCAAGAAGCACATGAAAAGCTGCTCAACGTCACTAATTATTAGAAAAATGCAAATCAAAACTACAATGAGGTATCACCTCACACCAGTTAGAATGGGCATCATCAGAAAATCTACAAACAACAAATGCTGGAGAGGGTGTGGAGAAAAGGGAACCCTCTTGCACTGTTGGTGGGAATGTAAATTGATACAGCCACTGTGGAGAACAGTATGGAGGTTCCTTAAAAAACGAAAAGTAGAATTACCATACGATCCAGCAATCCCACTACTGGGCATATACCCAGAGAAAACCATAATTCAAAAAGACACATGCACCTCGATGTTCATTGCAGCACTATTTACAATAGCCAGGTCATGGAACAACCTAAATGCCCATCGACACATGAATGAATAAAGAAGTTGTGGTACATATATACAATGGAATATTACTCAGCCATAAAAAGGAACGAAATTGAGTCATTTGTTGAGATGTGGATCGATCTAGAGACTGTCGTACAGAGTGAAGTAAGTCAGAAAGAGAAAAACAAATAGCGTATATTAATGCATGTATGTGGAACCTAGAAAAATGGTACAGATGAACTGGTTTGCAGGGCAGAAGTTGAGACACAGATGTAGAGAACAAACATATGGACACCAAGGGGGGAAAACTGCGGTGGGGTGGGGATGGTGTTGTGCTGAATTGGGCGATTGGGATTGACATGTATACACTGATGTGTATAAAATTGATGACTAATAAGAACCTGCAGTATAAAAAAACAAACAAACAAAACAACTAATACTAAACTTTCTTTGGGTTATTTGTATGGAAATATGTTAATATAAATGTTTCAGACATTACATGAAATTTCTAAAAAAAAAAAAAAGACTCTGCAGTTCCACTGCAGTGGGCATGGGTTCGAACCCTGGTGGGGGAAGTAAGATCCTGCATGCTGTGCAGCATGGCCAAAATAATAAAATAAAATAAAACACTAGCATAATAATAATAATGAGTAGAAAATTATATTCTCATTATGAAACATAAGATTTAAAATTATAAAGAATACTCAATAATTTCTTTCTTCAATTAGATCTATAACCAGCTATGCTAGAATTTGTGTATCAGAACTCAACTGCCTCTTTTTTGTTAGCTATCACTTAAAATCAGTTTATATTATTCACTTATTCATTTGTTCATTCACCAAACATTTATGAGCACCTGCCACGTGCCAAGCCCCTATTAGTGCTAAAGTTATAACAGTGTAAAACATATATTCCCTTAAATCAACAACAATCAGTAACTCAACTCTGTGATCAAACACAGCACCATAAATAATAGAACAGCCTCCATTATGTGCCCTTCCATTATCTATGATATATTTTTGCCGAAAATGAATAGCTTGAGTCTAATCAAGCCTCTTAGATCAGATATCATTTTATAAGAAGTAAGGGGGCTATAAGAACATATTAAATTATACCATAAGGATTTAATCAGAAAAACCCAAATGTAGGATAGTCTACAGGACAATTGGCCAGGCCTCTTAAAAAAAAGTGAGGAGTTTTAGATTAAAAGAGACTGAAAAATATAACAACCAAATTAAACATGTGAATTTTGACTAGGTTCTGATTTGGAAAACAAAGTTATGATTGATTGTTGGGAAAATTTAAATATGGATTGGGTTTTAGATTGATATTAAGAATTTTTTTGTTATTTGTGTTCTGAGATGTGGTAATAATGTTGTGATTACAAAATCTGTCCTTAATTTAAGGAGATGCCTGTATAATTTAAGGAGATGCATGTATAAAGTGTCATCATGTTGACAACTTCCTTTCAAATGGTTTGGCAAAATAAAAAAAAATAAACACACATAAAGTAGATAAAGGAAATTTGGCAAGTTGTTAACAATTTCTGAATCTAGCTAATGGGTATCTAAGTGTTTGTTATACTATTCTTTCAACTTGTCTGTTTGAAATTTCTCATAACAAAATGTTGAGAGAAAAAGAGCCCATTGCAGGGAGACTGTGCTGTGATTCCCTAATGGGGTCAATACCATTGTCCCAGAGGCATTTGGAAGTGTGGTGGGGGTATCTTTGGTTATCAAAATGTCTGGGGAGCATTACTATGATTTGATGGGGAGGAAGGTAGCAGGGATGCTAAATAACTTGCAATGTGAGGGAATTCTTCACCCAACAATGAATTACACTTCTCAAAATGCCATTACCTTCCCTGTTGAGAAGTACTGAAAATAAACCAGTCAGTAGCTCTTCCCCCCCAAAATCCTTCCTTAACCCCATATACAATTCTAGTGTTTCTTCTTCAATCTACAAAAAATAATCTTGATAGAGGAAAGTTCATTCATGGTTTCCACTTCCTCATTTTCTTTCCATTCCTTAATTCACTCTAGTTTGGTTTCACAACCACCATTCCTTAAAAACTGGTCTTATCAGGATGACCAGTGATGTTATTGTTAAGTCCAGTGGACGTTTTGCAGTATTTGACCATGACGAATACTCTCTCCTTCTTGAAAATTTCCCCTCATCTTTCATGACACCCCTCACTCCTGGTTTTCCTCCTAATTCTCTAACTACTTTTAAGATTCCTCTCATACACTCCTTTTTCTCTGCCTACATTTTATTTCACAGGATTTCATCTGTAGCCCTTTTTTCTTTTCACTTTACAGAGTTTTTTTTCTCAGATCCCCACCTGAAGGCCAGATATTGCATCTAAGTTCCATAGTAATTTATACAATTGCTTACTGACAGGAAATATCTGAGCCTAACAAATGCAAAATGGAATTTAACAGCTTCCCACATATACTTGCTTCTTCTCTTAGAGTCTTTATTTAAGGCAATGACTGGGATCTACTTAATGCTTTGGGAACCAACCTACTGTAAAGCCATCTATCCTAGGTGGCAAAGGAGGGAAGGTGTAGGACAGGGACGGCTTATGGAAGGAGATGACACTTCACGGACAAAATTAATCAACGAGGAATTGGATGAGGTGTTTGGGGGTGATGCAGTGTGAGTTAGGGAGGAGACTCCATCAGAACAGAGGCAGAAACACAAAGGCAAGTAAAACTACACTTCTCCTGGAAGTGAATGTAATTCACAATCGATGAAGCATACATGCTTTTTTGGCAGGAAGAACTGGCAAGGGATAGAGTTGTAAAGGTAGGAAGGAAGTAGATCATGTAGAGTCTTTTATGCCATGCTAAGGAGTTTGGCTTTTATCTTATCAGGTCAGAGTTGGCAGATTGATTGCCCACAGGCTACAGAAGTGATGTGTTTTGCTCCCGCTGTGTTTTAAAAGAGTAGAATTAGTTGTCAACATTTAAAAATTGAGAAATTTCACATACAAGTTTGGACTTCTAGCCTGTTCTGAAGATTTGGGAGTTCTGGCCACATTTCCCCACATTTGACAGACTCTGCTATCGCCACTCTGCAATAGTACCTATTCATCTGCTTTATTCAAATGTCACTTATGCCACCTGCCTGGCCCCTGTGGCCATTGGCAATTGCTACTTTTGCTTCAGATGCTGGTTAGCCATTGAAGAACTGTTAGCAGGGAGGTAGTATGATCAGACATTTGGGTCAGAAAGATCATTCTGGAAGAAAAATATAGGTTAGATTCTGGGGCATAGGAAAGGGTACCATAAAGAAATGAATCTATAAATTCTAGAGCAAAAGTGGGCTGTGGGTAGGGAGAGATAACAGACTCATTACCTCTCCCCAGACACCATTTACCCTCCTAAACCACTGGGTAAGTCAGAGGAGGTAAGAACTTTGCAGTACTGGAGTGACAGTTGGAGATAGCCTCAAATAGGGCAATGACAGTACAGATGGAAAGGAGGGGCCAAAAATCAATAAAGCTTAACCATTGTATGTGGGGTGTGAAAAATGGGAGGAGTGTAGGATAGTTTCTGAATAGATAATGAATGATAGGGTCTAATTTTGATTAAAAACCATTTATCACACTGCCTAGGAGAAGATAAGTTCTCTTGCATCAATTAAGTAGATTTGCTTTTCACAGTGATCACTTCGCTAGATGTATTTTCACATATTCCTAGTAACCATACATCAGTAAATTATACACCATTCCTGAGTAAAACTCTAGGAAAAGTAATTGAACATAAAGTAAGTGAAAGTTTTGACAAGAACTTGGTGGTCACTAAGAACAACTAAAGGTTCTTGAAAAATGAGCCAAGCTAAATTAAGCTCATTGTTTTATTTTTTGTCTGCTTGTTTGTTTGTTTTGTTAAGCATGTGGGGCTAGGTTAGGATAATGTAGACAGAGAGGCAGAGAGGAGACACAAGCTCTAAAGTTTCTCTAAGCTGCTTTGCCTTGACAGGAACATTGATAGACACTGGATTTCTTAGCCTGACAATTTCTCCAACTCTATCAGCTTTCCATTTTCTTCAGTATTCTCCACATTATCCTAATCTCTCTTTTCCCATTTTTTTAACCTCTTCATTTTCTTTTTAGTTACCAACAGAGTGACTTATTTTTTCTTCTTGTATCTGTTGGACTTTAGATATTTCTAATTTTCCCAACTATATGACTTTTACTTAAATCTCCATTATTATTACACCCATTGTACATATCTTTGCCTGACTCATAAACATTCTCACTCCTGATACACACACACACATAAACACACATATATAGTGTGTATATCTATGTATATCTATATATACACACACACACACTATATGTAAGTTATATGTGATTTCTCTTATTTCTCAAATTATTTTAATTCACTTCATTTTAATCCTATTTCAGATTCATCCTTCTAAATTGTATCTTCTTATATCTTACTTTTACCTTTTGTAGATAAAATTCTATAACATGCATTTCATGCCTTTTAATACCTATCACGTCATTATCTGAGTATCTAAGGATAAAGAAGCTTGTATGTGCTCCATTCCCACTTATGGCTATAAAAGAAAATATGAAAGATGTACTGAGAGGGGTGAGGGTTATAGTTGCCAGATATGTGTATTTAGATAGATAGATAGATAGAGATATGTACGATACAAATACATGAAATTATGAATGAGAATGTCTTTATGCTTAATTACATCCAAGTAGGCAATCAGCTATTTCTATCTGGAAGGGTAGCTGATTTTCACTTCTCTTTAGGCATAGGTTAAAAACAAACCCTGGAGTGGATAATAAGGCCATTCTTCTGCTCACTTTCATAAACGCCAATGCAATGTTCTAATCCCTCAGGTATAGGAAATATTGGTACAGCATCGGATTAGTTCAGACATGAGATGAAAGCTTGAAAATCGGTCCCTATAGCATTTGTCTTGTACATGTATAGTCATTCTAGTGTTTTTACTGTGGCACTCTCTCTGGCTTCCTTCATCTCCACCACTTCTATCATAGTTCAACCCTGTCTAACCCATATCTAGAGATGAACGTGAACAAAGTGTAGTTTTCTCTACTGTGAAGATTTCTGCTATGTTATGGACTTAATTCTGAAGACAAATATTTCTTCTTGCCTGGGTAAGGGAAGAAAAGAGAAAAAGAGAGTATTAATATTTTGAACTGATGGAGTTGTTCTATATCTTGATTATGGTGGTGGTTACATAATGGTATACATTTGCCAAAAATCATAGAACTTTACATGAAAAAGAATGAGATTTACGGTCTTTAAAAAAAAAAAAGGGAGCGAGAGAAACCAGTTAAGTTCTAAGACTGTCAAAGTTACAGCCAGAAAAAAATATATCATATTCATAAAGTCACTTTCATATTCAGATGATAATATTCCTAAGATAGTAACTATTACTAATATAATCTTCAACATAGCTTAGTTACTCTCTTCTTTAAAACTTTGAAAGAAAACAGTTAAGTTCTCAAAAGCCATCTTATATTCTAATCATTTGTTTTTCAGAAGTTTAGATTTAAAATTCAGTTAACAGTATCAAACTGGTTAACTAAGTGTGGTAGAGAGCCAGCCTCCAAAATGGCCCCAGTGACTCTCACCTCCTGGTGTTCATGCTTCTGTGAAGTTCACTCCCATTATGCAAACAGCTGACCTGTGTAACCAATAGGATATTGAGGAAATCACAGAGTGTGATTTCCTAGCCTGGGTCATAAATGCTTTAAAGTTTCTGTCTTGCTTTCTCAGGGATCACTTGTTCTGGGAGATGCTAACTGTTATGCTGTAAGGACACTCATGCAGCCCTGCTGAGATGCCCGCATAGTAAGGAAATTTCCCATGTGAGGGAGCCATCTTTGAAGGAGGTCCTTCAGCTTAAGTGAAGGCTTCATTGACTAATGTCTTCAATGCAGCCTCATGAGAGATCTAGAGCCAGAGTCATCCAGCTATGCTGCTCCCAAGTTCCTGACCCACAGACACTGTGAGATAATAAATGTTTATTATTGTTTTAAACTGCTAAGATTTGGGGTAATTTGTTATGTATCAGTGGACAACAAATACACTAATATATTTTATTTTTCTGAAATATATTCAAACCTAAATATTCCAGGCTATACTGCACTGACATAGAATAATATCTGCTTGAATTTTAAGCTCAATTATATTAACTGATAAAGTGAGGATATTGTGATATGTAGATTTGCACTGAGTTCAATTTCTAGAAGTTAGAAAATGATCAGTAAGTGATCATTGATTGAGATTTTTTTTTTTTAATTTAGAGCCTGTTTTTTTGCAAGGACTGAAAACTAATCAAAGTAACTTAAGTAAAAACAGGATATACCGAAAGGATGGAACCTCATAGAAAATATGTTCAAGAGGAACAAATTTGGGTTCTTGGGAAGTGGAAAGTTTTCAGGTGGTATATCTCTCCCTCCCTCCTTTTCCTCTTTTTATCTCTCTATTACTCTGTCTCTATGCTCATTTTCCTACCTCCTTCTCCCTATATCTGTTTCTCTTTCTGTCTGACTTTTTCTCTCTACATCTCAGTTTCTCTTTCTGTCTTTTTCTCTCTACATCTCAGTTTCTCCTCTCCCTACTGCTGCTTTAATTTTCTCTCCTCCCCTTTTCTTGTCCCCTTTTCTCTGCATCGCTCCTTCCCTCTGTCTCTTTCTTTTTCTAAATCTTTCCATCTTTCCTTTCCTCTCTGTCCCTCATACCCTCGCCTCCCATTCCTGCCTTCTCGCGTTTCCCTCTTCCTTCCCTTCTTTTTTCTCTCCACTTCCCTCTCCCTTTCCTATTGTATCTCTTCCTTTCTTTTTCTATTTTGCATCATCTCTCATCACTTATTCTAGGTATCTTCTTTACCCTTCTCTTCTGAAGGATGCCTGCCTTCAAACTTAAAATATTATGAAGATTCTAAAATCAATGTAATAGATTCTTAAAGTTTTCTGAAATACAAAACATCTCAGAAACCTGGAAGTTATGAAAACCTCAGCAATCTTGGTAGTACTGAGAATGTGGAAGACAACAGAAGTCTCAGAGTAGCTGATGTAAACATCTCAAAGTCCAGGGGTCCATGTACTTTACATATGAGATCTCCTACCTCTTTCTATCCACGTTCTCATTCTTAGCCTGCAGCAAATTAGGGGAAAAAAAGCCAGAGGAGGGATGCTGCTAAAGTCAGATTGTTGGTACCAACAGAGTTTTGGCACCTGAAGAGCAAAAGACTACATAGATTAAAAACTACAACAATGAAAAGCAGACACAAGAACTGAGAAAACGTAACAGTGTGGATCCAGTCAAAGAAAGGGCAAGCAGTCCTATACTTTTCAGTAGTCTGGAACAAATCTCTAATAGTGGATATTCATTATAATAATTATGGAGAAATTATACAATTTTATTTAGATATTTAAGAAGGCAGGAACATACTTTGTGAATATTTTGGTAAAATATTAAAAAGTACGCCCTTTAAAATGTAAACTTTGGACATTAAGGAAATTTAGATATGAGCAATATCAACTTTTAGATGATTTTTTTTTTTTTTTCTATACGTTGTGGCCTCTCCCGTAGTGGAGCACGGGCTCCAGACGCGCAGGCTCAGTGGCCATGGTTCACGGGCCCAGCTGCTCCGCGGCATGTGGGATCTTCCCAGACCGGGTCACGAACCCGTGTCCCCTTCATCGGCAGGCGGACTCCCAACCACTGCGCCACCAGGGAAGCCCTAGATTATTTTAAATAAAATTTTAATTATATTAAATAATGTCTGTTAGTTTTTTTTCCATTGATGCAGGAGAAAAATTAATAAATTTAACTTTTGGTACAATAGAGTCCAACAGATCCTAAATACTAATAGCCTTAGAAATTTTAAATGATACAAAAATATTAGAGGTTTGTATCAGCCTCATCTTGGGTACAAGCATGAAGCTACTTCCTTCTGCCCAGGAACATACGTTAGCAAGTTTTTCTTACTGGTTAATACATACCTTACTAGTTAATAGTGAGAATGGATCATGTGGGTATGTTTTCATTCTCCAGCTAGTTCTAAGATCCTCGAAGGTAGACTCAATTTTTTCTATTTTCCTGTGTTGTGAAGGACCATGTCCCTCACATTGTGCATGCTTAACAAATGCTTATGACTGACTTAACTGGCTGATACTGTGGTTTCCAACTGGGGCTATGGCAAACATAATAGTTTTATTTCAAATATGCTGCTTAGATTAAACTCCCCACAAATGCTTATTGGAGTTATTTTGAAAAGTTTTTGTTTTCTGATTATAAAGCTAATTTATTCTCCTTGCAATATTATCAGGAAAAAAGTTTAAAATCTAAAGAAGAAAATAATGTCACATAATTCCATTACTCACAGATCTGTTAACAATTTGGAATACAGCATATCTTCCAGATTTTTTTCTTTGAATATACTCGTGAATACATATACAGTTTTACTTTTTTAAAAAATATAAACCCCAAAAAGTCACTTTATACATAGAAACTAGTAGTTATCTTTTCATTTAGTAATATATCATGGACATGTTCCCATGTCAAAGAATATAGGTGTGCAGTGCATGAATATCATTCTATGTACTTCTTTTCATCAATCTTCTTTTGGTGATTTTCATGTATCTTATAAATTTTCAATCATAAAAAATTGCACAGCTGAACATATTTGATTTACCTTTCTTAAGAAAATACCCCTAGAAATGGAATTGCATAACAGAAGTTTGAGCTCCAAGCATATCAGTAAATATTTATTGATCGATCATCAGACTATATGACTGATTATAGGGACACAACTATTTAGATAATTTGGAATGGTTAATCTTTTAGCCATATGAAGATATATTACATAAGTATATTTTTGAAGGACTTCTAAGTAGCTCCACTGACAAGTATTTTGAAATATCAATAGTTACTTAGTAAAGAAACTTCTGAGAATCTTTGTGGTCTAAAGTTTTGGATAAACTCAATAAACTGTTAACTATCAAAGTCTTGATATCAGCATCTGGCAAGGGGAAATACCAAACCAAAGTTGTTTTTGTGGTAGGTACTAGCAGCAGTGTTAAGCATTAGTAATGTCCCTACCAGTGACAGAGTGATTCTTTATCGTTGCAGTTTGGCTATCACATATCAGGGGAAGTGGTAAATTCATATTAGAAATTATAACCATTCTTTGGTAACTCAAGGATCTTGGGCAGATATTTTACCCTTAAGGGACTTTACCCTTAAGGGATCTTTTACCCTTAAGGGACTACCTAGTTAGCTGAATTTTAGAGAAAGCTTTTTGATAAACTCATGGTTAGACAAATTCATGAATTCTTGAATGTATTATGTAAGGCAGTTAATCTAACAAAGTTGATACAGCATGGTGTTTAGGAACATGATGGACTTCGATATCTGACAACCTTGGGATGGAATTTCACTGTTTTCTCTGGGGCACGCAGCGACTTCTCTAAGCATTAGTCTTCTCATTTTAAATATGGAGATGATAATAATCTTAGAGTTGTTGAGAGGGTTAAATGTGGTAATGCAAGGTGCCTATCATATGGTAATCAGTTAAAAAATATCAGTCCTTCTTCTTCATAATCATAGTGATGCTCTACATCCAGCAGGTACTTGTTAATGCTGTTGAAAAATGAGTGTTTAACCTCAAAATATTAACAATGACCACTAAAATTAATTCCATATTCATGTAGAATTCTGTATAATTTTGTGTGTAATCATATAAATATGTAGAACCACACTAATTTTATTGATTGTTAGAAATAAGCCTGAATTAGTAAAAAGTATGAATTAAAGGTTTTTTAAAAAGTAAAGATAGTTACATTACTTTTAAATTCATTTAATGACTAAACTAAAAGGAGGGTTTTCAGTGAGTTCTTTGGGGAATACATTTTGTTGTAGATGCAAAGCTAGTGTTTTTTCACTTATACATTGTTAGTTACTGTATGCTATTAAAACTTCTTGAGGTACCCGCACAAGTAATTTAAAACATTTTCCCCCACTGAAATCTCATTCTCTAAGAGAATCCCTTACTCAAGATTAAAGGCAAAATTTGTCAACTCAGATTTTTAAAAGTACAGGTTGACTTGCTATGATATTTTTCCCTGTGTGTTTTTTATATAAGATGAATAAAGAAAAATGTGGGAAAAATAACCTCTTCTCTGAGACCATTTAGTTAATTTAAAACTTAACACTGAAAGGAATGTTAGGTTGGAACTAAAACATTGTAAAGCAATGTACTAGAGACCCTGGGGCAACTTCAATCTAATTGAACTAATAAATATTAAGCTCATATTATGAGTCCAGCATTGTGTTAGGAATACAAAGATGAACTTAATGTGGATGTTAATGCTGGGAGGTAATTTGGAGATAATTTAATATAAACCTCTCAAGAGACAGAGGAGAAAATTAAGGCCTCCGAGAGATGAAGTGGCTTTCCCATAGTCAATAGATAAGTAGCAGAGCCAAGAGGAGAATACTTCAAGTTTCGTATTCCTTGCGTAGCCTCACGCTCCCTGCCCCAAAGGTTTTACAAAAGATACTTGGTACAGTTTTTACATTGACTAGAGCTCTTGTGGTTGGGCAATTCCAACAAAGCAGGTCGGGAAAATTTCCATGATAGTCAGCATCTCAAAATAGCAGCAGGTCCGCGCAGCTTTGTTCCTAACTCTTCAAGAATGAAAGAAATTCTAATTATACAACTAGCCCTGGACAAATAGTCCCTCTCAACAAACATTTGAGTGCTTACTATGTGCCTCGCTCTGTGTTATATCCTAGGAATATAAAGTAGGCTGAAAACAGTTCTTATCTTTAAGAAGCTAGTAGTTTCTTAAACTACAGAGGAAACAAACACGTAAGGAGAGAATTTCAGTGACATTACACAGCCCAAACCAATGCCTAGAAAAATGCATCCCAACATTAAAAAATTTTCTTAGTTTTAAGGTGGTTTGGCCAGGGCACAAATACCCTAATCCTACTTCAACACTGTTCCATAAAGTTCTTGTGGCAGAAACAGATAAAAGAAACAAATGCAAAGTAAAGCAGAGTTCGCACTGTGACTCCTAACCTCAATACAGAGGAATATGACATACTGACCTATTGTTTCAAGGTAGCAACCGTTTTTCTAATCTAGTTAGATTTAAATGGCCTTAGGCCAAAGCACCATCAAACACTTAAACCCACATTTATTCTGGTCACATGGAACAAAATTAAGTATGAGACTGAGGGTGATCTAGCTGTTTAAGGCCCCTGCCATGCTGGGCCAGTCCCAGCCTTATGCTCTGATAGCTCTGGAAAGGAGAGAATCAGAGAGCCCTACTTCTGATATTTAACACTTGGAAATCCCACCCACTGTCAAATATGGCCTGATCAGTGACTTTTTCTTTTCCTTTTTTTTTTTTTTTTTTGGCTGCGAGGCATATGGGATCTTAGTTCCCCGACCAGGATCCGTGCCCCCTGCAGTGGAAGGGCGGAGTCTTAACCGCTGGATTGCCAGCGAAGTTCCTGATCAGTGACTTTAAATTGAATCAACTCCTCCTCTCTACTTGGACAGTTTGGTGCCCTTGAATAGGCATTATTTCCTCCCTTCTTCCTGTCAGATAATCTCCTCAAAAACTTCACCTGAATTTTATTTACAAAACTTTTCTTAATGTTAGCAGGTTTGTATCAATCCGTTTCATTATACCCTATCACCTATTATGTTTATATATAAACATATAAACACCTAAGATACTTAGTCTAAGTTTGCTCTTCTAAGTCAACAGAAGATTTGAAAATTTGGACAGAGGAGCTGATCACCCATATAAGAGCTTTAAATAGTTTTAGATGGGTCATGAGAAGTGGCATAACCATTCTGAATGATTACAGTGCTTCAGTTCTACTGTAAACCCATTTTTATTTTTGAAACTCATTCGCCCAGTTAACCTTGGCATTGCCCAAGAAAAAGTCTGACGGAATCTGATGATTATCTCGTAAGGAAGTACAGAGCTACATACAACAAAAAGCAACAACATAGCAACTTAGGTCCAGAAAGCTTTGCTTTTAATCTCATTTTTCCATAAACATGCTCAAATCCATAATACAAGGTGTTTGCTTTTTTAAGTTTATCACTTTTTTTTAACCCCCAAATAAACTTCTTAATGCGTTTATTTTAAATTTGGCGGGGGGGTGGGGTAGGGAGGGGCGACATTTGAGTTTCCTTGCGAAGAAATTTAAAAAACAAAAAGAAAAAGTGTTGTGTGTCCTATTCCTTCTTCCATCTCCACCAGCCAAATAAGTATGTGCTGCGACGGCATTTCTGTTGCTCTGAAATGTTGAAATAGATACGGAAAAAAAAGGCACCGAAAAAAAAAAAAGGCACCAAGCGTTCATGTCGAGCGAAGGCACGCAGCGGGCTCCAGAAACCTGGCAGGTGGAGCATCTCGCGTCTGGTGAGTCTCGCGAGGTGTCGTGAGGCGAACTTGAGGCTCGCGGTTGTATGGGTTGCCGGGTGGAAGCGGGTTGCTGCGTCGAGACCTCCCTGGTCAGAGGGGCTGCGGAAAAGCGCCTACGTTCTGTCCCGGAAGTTGTCTGGCGCTGGGATGCCTTCTTTCAAGCTTTTGTGCTCGCACGTATCCCCCACGACCTGTCTGGGGCGCCTGATGTGGTCGGAGGAGTCGGCGGGCAGGGTGTGGAGGTGCCCGGAGGGGGAAGGCCTGGCCGCCCGCGTGGGCCCTCAGGTCGGCTGTGAAGTCAGAAAGACTTGTCGATGGGCCTTCACGACAAACATGGGGGTGCCGACCACCTGGGACCCCTCTAACACGTGGCCCCGCTTCCTGTGCAGGACCCCTTAGATGGCACCAGCCCCTTGTTGCAAACACCGGATCTCCGCTCGTTGACGTGCTCCGCGGGTCGGGGCTGGCGGTCAGCACGCGACGTAGGGGCAGCGCCGTGATGCTCTGGATGGATCCGCGAGCAGCCGTGGCACGCAGTCTTCGAAGCGCGCGCCCCGCGTGTGCTACTCTGTGGCGCCCCTGCCTGGTGGCCACCTGGAAGCCGGCAGCCACGCTGTCCTGATCTTGTTGAGGTACTGCATGCCCTTGGTGACGTCGGGGACGATGATGGGGCTGGCGCTGGCGAGTCCAAAGCACCACATCCTTTAGGCGTCGGCCGCGTCCCACTCGTACTTATCGGTCACTTTGAGGCCTGCTCCTTGAATTCCTGGCGGGCAGACACCTCGACCTTGTCGGTGTCCTTGGCCAAGCAGTCGGGGAAGCGCCGCACCTTCATGTGTAGCCGATGGTGCTTGTTGGAGGCCTTGGACAGGCCCAGGTAAGTCTATCACTTTTGAATGGTATCGGGCTCATAAATTTTTGTGTCAAAGCTCAGTGGTTCCCCCCACCCCAACCACATTTTTATACTCCCATGAAAATAAGCATTTAATTCGCTTGCTTTTCAGATTACAATATGTAGGAGAGTTATTCCTTCGATTTAGGTATTCAGTTGAATTGAATACACGTTGATTGTGAGCCTGCAGTGTGGCAGGCCCTCTGCCAGGTGCTGGGAATACAAAGGTGGGGAATTCATGGTGTGCAAGGGCAGATAGAGCAGACAGCTATAATAAAATATTCATCAATGCTCTAGGAGCAGTTGGAGCACAGTGCTAAAAGAAGACAGAACATGGAGGCATAATTCTTCCTGGCTGAAAGGGAGAGCAGTGCTAGAGGAAAGCAGCTGTTGGGCTCGTTGCCACTACGATACGGCGTCCAATTTCAGCTCCCTCCACAGTGCTTCTTGACATTCTGACTTTAGACCCTATCCAGCAGCTTCTTCCATTCCTTTGGCTGACTATTCCAACATTCACAGTCCTTTATGTCATTCAACCCTTTTCATTTGTTTCATCTTCCTTTGCTCCTTGCCCTTTTCCCTTACAGCAAACCACCAGACTTCCTTGTTCACAGAGCATATAATTTCTCACATGAACTCCCTCAACTTCCTACTGTTCTTCTCCATTTCCCCAGCCCTGGTATTTCAAATGACACTTTTTTTTTTTTGAGTGAATGCATGAATAAATAAACATATTAGGCACTATTTGTGCTAGATGCTGGGGATACACATGTCAATAAGTTAGGTTTCTCTCTGCCGTCAAGCCAGTCACAGTGTAGTGGATTCACATCTGTTACTCCCAACTATGCTTTATGCTTGAGTTCTAGACCCATATATTCATTGCTTTTACTATATTCCCATCTGTTTGTCCTCCATGTGTCTCCAAACTAACATGTCCAGTACTGTATCCCCTTGCTCCCATGTTTGCTCTTCCTCCTATTTTACCTGATTCAGTGAGTAACCGCATCATCTGTCTAATGGTTCAAGCCAGAAATGTGGTGTTCTAATTAATCACCAATAGCTATTTATACAATTCTCTTAATATCGCTCATTCCCTTTTGTCCAGTCTCTCTGCCTTTGTCTTAGGACCCTTATTCATTTATCTCTTGCTTGAATTTTTGAAATTGCCAGCCTGGTGGCAATTACTTTTAATTCTTTCATCTAATTCCTTGCTTATCAAGCTTTATATCTAATAACAAGCTTGTATAGCTACTTCCTGATTTTCCAGATTTAACTTTATTTATTTACCGGTCGCTTTAAAAGATGGAGATTTAGCTCTTTTTTTCATCTTCTTCATACTTAATACACACAGGACTTCCTTCTGAACACTGAGTCTAGCAATATCATTATACTTTTATTCTAATTAAATCACTATTCAGTATTTACAGTATTATAGCTATGAAAATGTTAGTCACAACTGAGGTTTGTAAAATATCCATTATTGTGTTTCCTTTCTGCACAACTCTTTCCCCCTGGAGATAATTTCTACAACTTTTTGATCCCTTTGTTTTCTACTAAATTGAACCATATGAAATTGCCACTTTTATTAAATATTAGCATTATGTGGTTCAAGGTAGAATGTTCTTTTTACGAATCCAAATTCAGTTCTCTATCAGTTATCCAAATACCTCAGTACTTTTAGATAACTGAAATGTTCTGTAATTTTCAGCTTCTTGATACCTTCTGATGGATTAAGTTTCCTTTTCATTGTCATGCTCCTGAAGAAATCTCTCCTGGAGTCTTCTGACTTGCCCTAATCTGGACTAGTTGTTAGCTAAACCAGGGAGACAACTATCATCCTAGGGCTTTTTTCACTGGAATCCTGAGATCTGTCTCTTAATATACTGCAGCTTCCTATTTCTTGGTTTATTCCCTCATTTTGGAGGATCACATCTTCTGATAGCTTCCTGAGATAGAGTGCACAAAAGGTAAAGTTTTCTTGCCTGTTTAAAATATCTTTATTTGGCCCTCTCAACTAATTAGTTTGGTGTGCTATATCATTCTCCATTGAAAATCTTTTTTTTAAAGAATTTTGAAGGTGTTGCTGTAACATCTTCTAGTCTCCAGGTTTGCTGTGAAGTCCAAAGCCATTCTGTTTCTTGATCCTTTGTTTCTGACCACATATTTTCCCCCAGAACCTTTTCTTTTTCCTAATTTTCTGAAATTTTATGGTATTGTACTTTGGTGGGCGTCTGTTTTCATCCACTGGACTGAAAACTTAGCAGACACTTGAGTCTCACTGGCCTGTGTTTCGTGTTCACCTCTAAACAGATCATGGTGGACAGGAGGATGCTGTGCACTGATGGGCCAGTTCTAGGTCATTTGTCCTTCCTTGGAACTGATAGCTGAGGTTGGGGGTACATGGACTGACAATACAGAAGGGTGGCTTCCCAGGGAAAGCCAGGATGTTGTTACTAAAAGAAACACAAAAGATTGGGCAGACAAAACTAGAGATGTCCGCTATATAATGTAAACAAACTCTGTTTTTTTTAAAAAAAATTGTTCTATATCTTTACTTATTTATTTATGGCTGTACCACACGGCTTGTGGGATCTTAGTTCCCTGACTGGGGATTGAACCTGGGCCCGTGGCAGTGAAAGCACGGAGTCCTAACCACTGGACCACCAGGGAATTCTCTGAATGTGTAACTTGATGAAAGCCTAGCATGTAATTGGGTTACTGAGTTCTGAATGACTGAATTTGCTGTGGTCCAAAGGGTGTGAATGACTGGCATTGGTGGCATAGCTGCCTTCCAAATGGTCTGAATGACATCCAGTGACTTACATTCAGCATACAGTACTAAGAATGCAAGTCATGATAGAGTGAAGTAGTTACTTATATTTTATAGAGAGCATATTAACTTTGATTTGTTTTTTCAGAAAATATTTTAAAATGTCTAATTAAATAGATTCTGCAGATATAACTATAAATTTATCTCTTTCCCCAAAACCTGAAAATCAGTGATCATTTACATAATGCTGGTTTACAGAGTAAATTGTTTGTGTGAAAGAATTGGGACTATGTTCCCAGTTTAGGCCAGGAGCATGTTTACCACTGTCTCTTGCCAGGCCTTGTCTTTGCAGAGTCCTCGTACAACTAAAGGTTTGATGCGCTGTTATTTCTCTATATCATTAGGGAATGAAAACTCATATTAAAAAGTTACAGGACATGCTCTGAGAACAGTAAACCTCACAGCCAACCAACAATCTTTATTAGAAATGCTGAAATAAAAGTAATGACTAAATTTGCATATAAATCTTCCATAAATACAAAAAAAATTATTCAAGTATTTATTATCTCCACTTTATAGCACATTTGCCTTTGTTTAGGTAGTACATAAATCCAAGAGGAAAGCCTGGTGATTATCACTATAAAAAGCATTTATTGAAACTTCCTGTGATAGATACTTGAAACAATAGTGAACATGCATAAATGACATAAGTTAGTAAATGTTAAGGGTAAGCGAAGATAAAGTGCCTTTCATGTTAGGGTTGCCAGATAAAACACAAGAGACTTCATTAAATTTGAATTTCAGATAAAAATAAGTAAATTCTTTAGCATAAATATGTCCCTAGTATTTCATGGGAAATACTTCTAGTAAAAACTTTATTTATCTGACAATCTAATTTAACTGGGCATTCTGTATTTTTACTTGCTAAATCCGGAAAATCAGCTATTCTAGCATAATGACTTAATTTCACATAGGAACACAAAGATTATGAGAAGTTCTGTGTCTATGGAAGCTGTGGCTAGAAGGAATTTGCTGGCAAATTTTCAATTGGTTAGGCCATGTTCCCTTTAAATTCAGTTCAATTTAAGCAACATTTGCAGATGGAGACCTTGGTGCTGGATAATGTAGAGATGGATAAACTGTTTTCTCAAGAGAAGATGATTTCAGGCCTATAGGGGCGGGTGGTCCAGAAATAGTGTGTGAGGAGGAGAAAGCAATAATGCGATCTTTGAGCAAATGGGGATTTGAGCAAATGTGACTGTCAGGGAATAGTTGGGTGGATAAAATGATGTAACAGATGGTGAGCAAGTAGAAACATCACTTTGAAAATGTATAGCAGCAGATATTAATAATGTGCTACCTGAGAACTCTAGGTGGTTATATCCATGATTTTTAGGCTTGCATCTAGAAAAGAACCTCTCAGGTATTTATTTACATAGCAATAAGCCTGACAGTTTAGCCTAACTTAAGAGTTTCTTCACACCATGGTCATAGTCTGAGAACCTTTTGTCTAAATTATCAATTTTGGGGTTTCAATATGCTCTGCAACTTGACTCCAGCAATACTGGATAGCATTTATGAGGCACTGTTCTAAGTCTTTTCATGAATTAAATTATTTATTTCTCACAACAACTCTTTGGGGCGAGTGCAGCTGTTATTTCCATTTTATAGTTGAGGCAAATCAGGAGTAGGAAACTGATGTGCCTATCAGACCACGTAGGGAATGTGGGGGGGCAGGCCAAGAGTAAGACAGTGAATGCAAGTGACAGCCTCAGAGTTGGGATGTAACAGGGAGACTCTGGTGAGCTGGGAAGCAGGTGACCTATCTCCAGCACTTTATGGATGGCTCAGACTTGCCAAACCATCTATTTTTTCTTGAGAAGCTGGAAATCCAAAATTTAAGTGACATTTCCTAATTTTTGAGTGTTAGAAACTAGTTTAAATTTACAGCACTCAACTTATCAAACTAGAATTTGCTTCTGAGCAAATTTTGCCAGCAGTTTGTCATTTCTGCTTTAGATATATTTTGTTTTTACAAGCTAAAAAAGAGTAAATTGTTTTTATCAAAATTGAAAATTGCTGAGCAAATCCTATCATGTAACACCAGCCCCAAATAAACATATTTTTAGACCGTAAGACTAGTTTGGGGGCTTCCCTGGTGGCGCAGTGGTTAAGAATCCGCCTGCTAATGCAGGGCACATGGTTTCGATCCCTGGTCCCAGAAGATCCCACATGCTGTGGAGCAGCTAAGCCCATGCACCACAAGTACTGAGCCTGTGCTCTAGAACCTGCGAGTCACAGCTACTGAGCCCATGTGCCACAACTGCTGAAGTCCACGTGCCTAGAGCCTTTGCTCCGCAACAAGAGAAGCCACCTCAATGAGAAGCCCACGCACTGCAATGAAGAGTAGCCCCCGCTCGCTGCAACTAGAGAAAGCCCGCGCGCAGCAACAAAGACCCAGCGCAGCCAAAAAGAAATAAAAGTAAATTAAAAAAATAAAAAAGACTAGGTTGTAGCAGTGTGTGATGATCAATATTAAACATGAAATTGAGCAGCTAGTACTCAAAGAAAACAGCTGTTCCTTTTCTATAAGGTGGTGTTTCTCGATTTAAAAAAATATCACGATTCACCTTAAGAAATTAATTTGACATAACATGTACTCTTACAAATCTCTTATTTTATATATAAAAATATTTTCAAGAAAAAATATTCACTCTTACTACCTGTCATACAATCTGATACTTTTTTATTCTATTCTATTTCATATTGTTTACTACATGCTGAATTGATTTCATAACCCAATAATAGGTCATGTCCAAGTTGAAAATCTCTGCAATAGAGAACAGTTTTTCCTTCATAGGGATAATACAACTCTTAGCACTGAGTGAAGTAAAACGTAAAAACTATCAAGGTAGTGTGTATCCAATTTCTGTTGTGAAAATTCTGGCAATGAGAGATACCCACACTTAGGTATAATCTAAATGCTTCCTTTGCAGGTTAATTTTGTCTCCCTAAGGGAGTTAGGGCAGGACAACTACTTTTTAAAAACTCATTGAAGGCAAGCGAATACTACTTTTTGTATTCTGCCATAATGCCCAGGTCAAAGTTGTGGCTCAGTTAAAACTTGTTGCTTTGATTGAAAGAATATACTATGGCTATTGGTATGTAGGGTATTGGCTCCTGGCTGATTATTAGAGTTTTCTGGAAAACTTTAAAAAAATACGAAATCTTATTCAGGAAAATTATATTTGTATTTGTCCTTTGACACAGAAATTCTACTTCTAGCAATCAGCTCTGGTGGCTAGTTGGTTAATAAACTAATGGTGATACCACCATTTTAATTATTATGCAACTATGAAAAGGAATGAGAGAGATCTCCATGATATATGGCTAAGGAAAAAAATCAAGGTGCATATATTTTTGCAAAGAGAAACACTGGTAGTATATAAACAAGGAACTAAAATAGTTGTTATCCATAGGGTGATTTTGGAATAGAATGGAGGGGAAAGGGAGAGATGAGGCTTAGAAATCTAAGTATGCTTTTTAATTTAATTTAGGTTTTAAATCATCTAAATATTTTATATATTAAAATCATAGAGTTAATTTAAAAAGAAAAATTCTAAAATTGAAAATAGAAACAAGTAAACCTTGACTGTGTATCAAATTGCTAACATAGCACAGAGAAAAAAAATTTATTTCCAGTGAATTTTGAATGTAATACTCTATGCATCCTTAGTGAGGTATAATCTAAGGGCTAAAAGAACTATGAAGAAAACTTAAGGGACTTCCCTGGTGGCACAGTGGTTAAGAATCCGCCTGCTGACATGGATGGATCTAGAGACTGTCATACAGAGTGAAGTAAGTCAGAAAGAGAAAAACAAATATTGTATATTAACGCAATATGTGGAACCTAGAAAAATGGTACAGATGAACCGGTTGGCAGGGCAGAAATAGAGACACAAATGTAGAGAACAAAGTATAGACACCCAGGGGGGAAAGTGGCAGGGGAGGGGTGGTGGTGGTGTGATGAATTGGGAGATTGGGATTGACATATATACACCAGTATGTATAAAATGGATAACTAATAAGAACCTGCCGTATAAAAAAATAAATAAAATTCAAAAATTCAAACAGAAAAAAAAAAAAAGAATCCGCCTGCCAGTGCAGGGGACACAGGTTCAAGTCCTGGTCCAGGAAGATCCCACATGCTGCGGAGCAACTAAGCCCGTGTGCCACAGCTACTGAGCCTGTGCTCTAGAGCCCGTGAGCCACAACTACTGAGCCTGCGTGCCACAACTACTGAAGCCCGTGTGCCTACAGCCTGTGCTCTGCAACAAGAGAAGCCACGGCAATGAGAAGCCTGCGAACCTCAGCAAAGAGCAGCCCACGCTCACCGCAACTAGAGAAAGCCTGCGCGCAGCAACGAAGACCCAGTGCAGCCAAAAATAAATAAATAAATAAATAAATTAAAACAACAAAAAAAGGAAAATTAAACATCACTTAGTGATTTTTATCGTTGGTAGTGATAATTGGTATTATGTATTTTAACCATTATTGCATATTTTTGGGAAAAAAATGTTTAGGGTGATAAGATTTTTGTGTAAGAAGGACACATGAGTATGAAATCAAAGAAGGTAAGAAAAAATCCCTATAAAGTTAAATTTGAATTGTAAATATTGATATTAACTCATTTTGAATATATGTATGTCCTATCTCTCTTTACTGAAAGGGTCTAGAAACAGTGACACCTCTGTAATGCCCAGATTCTTTTTGTTTGTTTAAATATTTATTTATTTATTAGTTATTTAGGCTGCGCTGGGTCTTAGTTGTGGCATGTGGGATCTTTGTTGCGGCATGTGGGTTCTTACTTGCAGCATGCATGTGGGATCTAGTTTCCCAACCAGGGATCAAACCCAGGCCTCCTGAGTTGGGAGCTTGGAGTCTTACCCACTGGACCACGAGGGAAGTCCCTGTAATGCCTAGATTCTTGATTATCAAATTCCCTAAAAGGAACCAGATTCACTTAAAAAATGGTTGATTCCAAGTTAAGTCTGAGGCAATTAGGTAAAAGTTGAACTTGCAATATCTTGTGCCAGAAAGCAAGAAAGTCCTCAAATATTGGAGCCATCTTGAAATAACTTCTGTTGGTCAAATTGGAACAAAATAAGCATCCCAAAAGAATAACTAAATGATTATAAAATGTAAAATAAATAAAAAACTATTAGTTTTGAAGAGAGAAAGAGAGGGAGAGAGAAAAAACACCTTACTTTGGAAATAAGTAAGACATTATCGGTCTTTTTTTTTTTTTTTTTTTTTTTTTGCGGTACGCGGGCCTCTCACTGTTGTGGCCTCTCCCGTTGCGGATCACAGGCTCCGGACGCGCAGGCTCAGCGGCCATGGCTCACGGGCCCAGCCGCTCCGCGGCATGTGGGATCTTCCCGGACCGGGGCATGAACCCGTGTCCCCTACATCGGCAGGCGGACTCTCAACCACTGCGCCACCAGGGAAGCCCTATTGGTCTTTTTTGAAGGCACTGTTGAAACCAGTTAATGTGTGAAAGCTCCCCCACCCCTTTTGAAACAAAAGAATGCCAGCTCATCAATATGGAATAAATAATAGAATTAGAAAAAGCACCATTTGGAACTCCTAGTGGAAATTGATTCAGACAAAGATCATTAATAGAAGCCAAAATACATTAGGTGAGAGATTAATGGGGAGGAGGATATTTGTGTAGTGTCCAAGTATCACTCCATAGATTACTTGTTAATTGCAAAGGGTAAAAACCTTACCTTTGCAATGGAGATACCTGATCACCTAGCATAGCTATCAAACCTAGTGTCACTGACAGACAAGCTGAATTATGTGGTTTCAGGTGTGGTTACAGGATTATAATGTCAGTATGAATTACTTGTGTCAAAAATGTTTAAACTACATTTAATCAAGTTTTTAGATCTAGTTTCTAGTTTACAGGGAAAAGGAGAACAGACAAAGAACAAGTTTAATGACACCAGAAGGCAGGTCAAATTGCCAAAAGGCCATTTTTTTAATGTGTAGCTACCCAAGGGTTTGATCAGAGAAGCCTGAAAGAACTTTTAGTTTTGAAGGCAGATTAAGCAGGGGTTGCTTCCCTCAGCTTTTATTGAAAACCCTATTCCTTCATAAGGATAACATGCTGAAGCTGCTGGTCTAGGCATTTAATCCAATATAAAGGAATATTTCTTATGTTATACAAAAGAACAACTCCAATTTCAACATGAGGAAGCAATTCAAATTGGAGAAACAATGAGCTCTACCTAGAATTGAAGACCTTTTTCTAAATAAAAGAAGAAACTGTTTCTGTCTAAATATGGGCATTTTAAAAAACATCTTTATTAGAGTATAATTGCTTTACAATGGTGTGCTAGTTTCTGCTTTATAACAAAGTGAATCAGCTATACATATACATATGTTCCCATATCTCTTCCCTCTTGCGTCTCCCTCCCGCCCTCCCTATCCCACCTCTCTAGGTGGTCACAAAGCACTGAGCTGATCTCCCTGTGCTATGCGGCTTCTTCCCACTAGCTAGCTATTTTACATTTGGTAGTATATGTAAGTCCATGCCAGTCTCTCACTTCGTCCCAGTTTACCCTTCCCCCTCCCTGTGTCCTCAAGTCCATTCTCTACGTCTGCGTCTTTATTCCTGTCCTGCCCCTAGGTTCTTCTAAATATGGGCATTTTGATTGCTCAGTTCCACTGAGCCCTTTTTGCTCCTTGCTACATTAAGTTCTCATTGAATGTGCACTTGACTTCTTTGCAATGAAAGCATATTAATCCCTAACATGATTTTTTAAATGTTCTTTAGACCTCTAACTGGATCATTTCTTGTTGATGCTGTTATACTGCTGTGACATTTTGGACTCACTGAATGGCACTGAAAATCAACTTTTAAAAAATTATAATAAAGCTTAGGTGAAATAGCAGAGAAGCATCTGATTCCTTCCTTCCCCACAAAATGGAGAGAGATTAGATTAAGGGCTCTCTTTGGTTCATTGGACAGAGATTGGGGAGATGGCAGAGCAGCTACATCCTGTTTTTGAGCGAGGAGAAAATTCAGGCTCACCCTTTTAGAGCTGCCAGGCAGCATAGCTTCTGAGCAGAACTGCCCTATTATTGCCACTGGCAACTCCACCCTTGCTGTACCCAGAAACACCCTCCAGTTTCCCCTGTTTTCAAACTATGCCATTTTCTTCCCCTACTGGTTAGCACACATCATTACTACTGTTAAATAATAAATAAGTTTTCTTGTATAATTTGGAGGAATCAATTTATAGTCTTGCCACATTCGTGTTAAATCTTAGGTAGTATTTCTATCTTGTAGTGAGGACAAGAACTAGGCTAACAGTAGAAAAATGATTAATGTGTACGTGAATAGAGCACCTGAGTCTTATAGTAATGCATGCTTATGGTCTAAGTTAATAGTTCCCAGTATGTAATCTCTAGACTTGCAGCATCACCATCATCCGGGAACTGGTTAAAATTGCGAACTTTGGGGCCCAAAACGTACTGAATCAGAAACTCTTGGGATAAAGCCCAAGAATCTGTGTCTTAACAAACACTCCAGGTAACTTCTTATGCATACTGAAATTTAGGAACCACTCTAAGCCATGAGATTCCCTGTATTCCTTTAAGTCAGCAAACCTGTTTAAATACCTTCTATGTACTATGATCCATAAAAAATAATATAACAATCTTTGTTCAGAGGGTGGTAATATGGAACATAGGGAGAACAGAGTTTACACAGAAAGCTGTAACAGGCACTTATTATAACCTGTCTTCCCATCTTCCAGGTGTCCCCAACTTAGGGTCTGTGGGTATGAGTGAGTGAACCATTTTAACCAAAGGTGAAGAGGCTAAATTGACATATGTATTTGTAGCAATGGGCAGACAGCTCCTGACGTGGTTGAAGACAAAGAGTGAGTCCTCAGACTCAGAGTATAAAAAGAAGATCCCATTCTATTTTATAGTGAGAAAAAATAACTAATAAAGAAAATTGCAAAATCATGGGAGAGATGGTAGGATAACTGGGATGATCTGGTTTGAAGGGAAAATTTAAATTATGCACTATCTGTGTAAACAACATTATCTAACCTTAGCCTGTTGACTCAGCTGGTTAGAGTTCTGTCACAGTGTCAGTTCCCTACAGAGCCTGATAAATTATTCCTGTTCTTGGCCACAATCAACATCCCACAATTCAAAGCATCAAATAAAGGTGGCATGGGCATTGGGAGGATTGTAGATCATTACACAGTCCTACTCCCAGGCGAACACCTGAAGACTACTGAAGGTGGGCGGTAGCACCATCTTTGTAGGAGGTAGTAGATGATAAATGGTAAATTTCTCAAATTCTTTCCCAAAGCTTTGTTACAAAGAGTTTTTTTCCTTTCCAGGCAAATTTACCTCTATGAAGAAAGATCATAATAACTTTTCAAGGAAAGTTAGTAACATTTCACTTGGTGCTATTATAATTTTTATGTTAACGTCTAAAATGTCTCATTTGGTGAAATTAGTTCATTAAAATATTTGTATGAGCACATAAACATGTATTTTTCTATGCACATTAGCTAGATCTTGAAGATATTTTTAAAAATTTAGAGGTTAATCTCCTGCATCCTGGGACTTCCCTCGTAGTTGAGTGGCTAAGACTCCCTGCTCCCAATGCAGGTGGCCTGGGTTTGATCCCTGTTCAGGGAACTAGATCCCACATGCTGCAGCTAAGGTTCGCATGCCGCAACTAAAGATCCCATATACCACAACTAAAGATCCTACATGCCTCAACTAAAAAAAGATCCGGCATGCTTCAACTAAAGATCCTGCATGCCGCAACTAAGACCCAGTGTAACCAAATAAATTAATTAATAAAAAAACTCCTGCATTATAAGGAGACAGAAATTGCCTAATTTTTAAATATAGCAGACTACATCCTCTAACACTAGCTAAGGATGCCTCAGTGTTTCCATGCAGAACTTGTTTCTAACTCAGCCTTAGGAAAATTCCTTAAGGTAACACTTAAACACTACATCTGTCTGTCAGCCGATTGTTTTATAAAGTTTCTGAGTTTAAAGTTACCATAAATGTGGACAGTGTGGTGGAATGTTGATATGCTTGGTTTTTCCCTGCATCTAGTGTTTGAACAAATAGGAAGTTTATAGTGGACATAATAATAACACTGAATGTCAGTGGCAAAAAATTTTTTTTCTGTGTGTTTTCTTATCATCACTCAATACCAAGAACTTCTCCTGTCTGCTTTAAGAAAAAACCCAAAAGATTGCTTTTTTTTCTTTTTAAATCATGTTTAATGAAATAAAAGCCAGATATCCGAATACACATAGACACTTCCACAAGCTGATGGTTGGGTGCTTTGATCTTGGGCTACCTCCGTGGAAATATGCCATGCTTTGTGTGTGAGGATAATGTTATTGTCAACTATCATTAAGACCTCTTTTCTAGTAAAGGAGTAAATAATTATATGGAAATCAGAACTTACAAAATATATTTTAAAAAATCTTATAATCCATTAAATAGACTTGGCTCTCTGGTTGAAAAATAACCAACAAAAAGGATTTTGTTTGCTTCTGTTTAAAGTATTATAAGACACTTACAAAGGATCATTTTGATTGTTTTTTTTTTTTTTTTTTTGTGCTATACGCGGGCCTCTCACTGTTGTGGCCTCTCCCGTTGCGGAGCACAGCCTCTGGACGCGCAGGCTCAGCGGCCATGGCTCACGGGCCCAGCTGCTCCGCGGCATGTGGGATCTTCCCGGACCGGGGCACCAACCCGTGTCCCCTACATCGGCAACCACTGCGCCACCAGGGAAGCCCCACAAAGGATCATTTTGAAATCTCATAAACAGAATACTTTAGTTAAGGTATCAATATCCTCCACTATAGGGTGGGAAGGAAATAGGAAAGATAAATTTTGGATTAACCAATTTACCAAGATAAATTAGACTCTTCTGGAAACCAAGGATTGCAGCCTCACATGTCTGCAGGAGCCGGGCAAGGTTACATGGATGAAGCAGACTGTGTATAGCATGGAGACAACCTTGAACTGAAGAGCCAAGCAGCACTTAGCTCAATCCATGTAGTAACAAGAGTCCAATTCCAGAGCTTTTGTTTGTCTAGACAAACTCCTAATGAGGTTTTTACAAAATCTCCAAATTATTTAATGCTGGGAGTTAAGTAATTTTTAAAAATAATCGTGTTTGTTAAACAAATCTGTCTGGTGGATAGATTTGCCCTGTGATCCACCAGTTTGTGATCCTTCATTTTAACCCTAAATTGTGGTATACTCATGTTTCCCTGCTGCATAAAACATTGAATGCCAGATGTAGATGATCACGTTATTGTAAAAATACGGAAAAGACAACTACTTAATATTTGTTGAATATTTATTAGGAAAACTAATACAATTTGTTCATTTTGGGTGAAGGCTTCACCAGTTATCAACACACACACACCCATTGGCATGTGAACTTGTTTCCACTTAATGAGTGAGATAGGAATGTTAATTTTACTGACCCAACACCACTGACTCACTGGGAAAAAAAATGGCCTCTTTCTTTCTCATTACACGCACACGTGCACACACACGCAGGCACTGTGTAGCATGTATGCATTGGTAGAAGTCACTGTATAATTGCAAATCTGAGGGCCAGGGTCCATAATTCTACAGATAAAGATCTAGTATATCTTCAGTCTAATATATCTTCAGTGCTGGGTGTCTAGTAAAGCATATGTAGGCATTGAATGATTAGAGTTTCCAGAACTTATTAGAGCAGGCCATTTGAAAGTGACAGGAATCTTGACTTTACAGTTCTTATTTTCACTGAACTTTTAACACATGCTAACACAATATGGATCATTAGTAGAAACAGGCAGTCCTTGCCATGAATTGAAGAGACGCATGCTGAGAAAAAGATAAAGAATAGTGAGTTTTATTTTTTTTATTGATAGTTTAGAATTGTCATCATATCAGGTGCCTATTATTTGTGTTAGAGGGTATACATTTTTTAAGTCAGCTTTTTAAATTTAAGTATAATGCATACATACAGAAAGTGCACAAATCATTAAATAGCTTAATGTATTGTTTTCAAAGAACCAAGCTTTAAACCTTTTGGAATGACTTGACAATCCATTTTTGCATATTTGGTCAGTTCTGAAATATACCAATATGCTTCTGAAAATAGCATTATCCCTAACTTGTGCCTTTTTTTTGCCCTTGACCTTTTGGTTAAACTTTAGATCACTTGTTTCTATAAAGCATCCATTACCTATAGTCTTTTCATCACACAGCACTAAGGCTATGTCTTGAGCAAATTCATCAGTGTTACTTCTGGATTACATATTGGAGTTACAAGATAAACATTCTCTAATATGACACATCTTTTAAAAATAAAGACAAAAATAGTCCTTAAGAAGGGGTTTTGGTCACAGTACATAAAAACATATAAAATCAATAGGTACTTTCATCCTTTTAAAATGATAAAAACTTTTTTTTTCCAGATGAACGTTCTTGCAGAGAAAAGTAGGAAGGCACATTAAAAAATTCTCTATTAGAATCACGGCCTATTATAGATTCATCTAAGCAATTTTACTATAAACACATACCTATAAACATATAATGTCTCTTGACTGAATAGTTAAAGCAGGTCATATATCATAATTAAAACAAGGATAAACGTGGTAACCTAGAAACATGATTAAAAATTTTATTATCCTACATAATCAAAGCATCATTTAAGTAGGTGAGCCAAAATTATAACATGTAACTAACTCTGTTAATCCATAAATTCAGAGGAAAGTTCATTGTCTTCTCATGGTAAGAATGCTATGTTGGGGTTCCCTGGTGGTGCAGTGGTTAAGAATCCACCTGCCAGTGCAGGGGACACGGGTTCAAGCCCTGGTCCGGGAAGATCCCACATGCCACGGAGCAACTAAGCCCGTGCGCCACAACAACTGAGCCTGCGCTCTAGAGCCGGCAGGCCACAACTACTGAGCCTGTGTGCCACGACTACTGAAGCCCATGCACCTAGAGCCCGTGCTCCGCAACAAGAGAAGCCACCACAATGAGAAGCCCGCGCACCGCAATGAAGAGTAGCCCCCGCTCACCGCAACTAGAGAAAGCCCGTGCGCAGCAACGAAGACCCAAAGCAGCCAAAAATAAAATTAAAAAAAAAAAAGAATGGTATGTCACTCTTTACTTGGAGTTTTTAACTGATTACTTACACAAAGTTACACTATTATGATAGAGTTTTCAAATTGATGTGAGAGATATTCTGGATCTTCAGAATGATGGTGTAAAGTAGGCTATCTGTAATTATAATTAAGGGAAACAGCCTAAGTTTGGAATGTTTTCTTTCATCTTCGCATATATAATTTGCATTTTACAGAACCTCAGGCCTTTGCATCTGCAAATTGTTGATTAAAGTAAATCATGTAGTCTAATCAGAAGATTCCAATAAAGTAGAATTTTGTTCACTAATTCAGAAAAAGTCTGGCCTATTGCACAAAAGTGCCAAGGAAAAACTCTTTATACAGTGAACCCCAAATAAAGCACTACTGATGTTTTGTTTGTGACTATATGATTAGCAGAGAGTCTTAAGTATTTATTGACCTAGTCTTGCCTTTAAGTATATAAACACTCAGTGACTTGGTCCACTTCAGTAGACATTGTGTTAGGTATTGAGGATTTGAAGATGAACTTTCATATTTGAGAAATTTAATATCTTGTAAGGGGGACAGACACACAAACCCATAATCTCAGTATGATGCTGTAAATGTTAAGTAGGGAGCAGGCACAGAATGCCGTGTGAACAGAGAGAAACTATATGGACTATGGTTTTCAGGAAAGTTCATCTCAAGGTAGGGTATCCAGTTAGGAGACGATTGAAGTATACCCTACACAAAAGATGATGAGGACCTGAATTAGGGCAACAGTTTTTGGGGTGGGGAGAAAGGGGTGGAGTCAAGCAATATATAGGAAATAAAAGAGGCAGGATTTGATGATTGATTAGATAGGAGAAATAGAGGTAGAGATATAATAGATAGGTACATGCATATTATATACACACACATACATACATACATGCATGCATAGACAGAGGCAGAGAGAGATGATATATAGGTTTCTGGCTTAGAAAAGGTGCTATTAATTGAGACTGGCAATACAGGAGAAAAGCCAGTTTTGGAGGAAAATACTATATTGATTGGGGCAAGAAGAAGTGGGAAGTTGAAGTTGGGGTATCTGTGGCACATCGTAGTAGATATGTCAAATGTGCAGTTTGATACAAGAGTCTGAAGCATGCTTAAAGGTAAAGTGCTATCCTAGCTTCAGCATGTTACTTCTCATGTTTTACTTTATTTGCTAGTTTTCAAATGCATAAAAAATAAAGATTGAATAAAGTTACTACTGGAAGATATATTTAAGACCTAGTAAAGTAAGAGGATAATAAATGGGTCCTGTGGTGACATTCTGAACCTTATTATCATCCTGATCATTCTATGTCCAACATCTTAAATACCCCTACATACTTTAATTAATTACTGAATGCTACCACCTTCTCGGCTTCACCAAAACCAACCACGTTCTCATTCAAAGGAAGGATTTGAGAGCTTAATATCAAATCCCACTTTAAGTTCACCTGCAGTCTTGTCTTTCCCCTTAGTTTTAGTAACGGTTCCTAATCACACTGGCTCATGACTGAGTCATACTTCTATGGTTAACCCAAGCTGCACTCCAAGACCTCCAGCATTGCCTTATTCTCACCAATGCTTCCAGGTACTGGAGCCTATTCTAGACCTCATTTTTGGGTCCCTGCTGCAGAACTACCCTGATTCAGGGTGGCACCCTCGTGCCTGGGCCTGCTGCCTCAATGTTGAATTTTATTGTTTATGGAGCCCAGACTCACTCACACATCTTCTTAGAAATAAACTTAACAAGATTTCCCTTTGGTGAATCCCACCCCCTCATCTTTTCCATCAGCCCAGGTGGTTACTGTGAATACTGTATGCTATTCTCCAAGAGGCTTCAGACAATCCGTGCTTTGCATTCCCATAACTCCAGTGCTCCAGTGATTGTCTCAGAAATGGTGTATGTCCCAAGCAGAGGCAATGCAACATGCTTCCCCCTGCATTCATGTGTGTGAATTTTCTTGCTGCATGACCAACAAAACATGTAGCCTTGGGAAGTGTTGGTGGTCTGAGAATGGAGTCCTCCAAAGGGAAAGATGAAAAGACTACAACCCAATATTAATATTTGGGCCCTGCATTCAGCTGCTTCTGTAGTCAAATCTAAACCTGGCCTGCTTAGTTATATTATTTTTTGTTTAAGAGAACTTGTGTTGGGGCTGTTACCTTTAATTGAAAAATAATCTTACTTGATTCGTAATTTAGTCACTCAATAAATAATCATCGAGGATGCACAATACTTGGGAATTGGCTAGGTGTTGTGGATATGGGAGAGGATACATCAGAGAAAGTCCCTGACCTCATGGAGCTCACAGTTGGCTGGAGGACCACTGTTAGATTTCCATGATGCTGACTTCATGCTTACCTGGACTTTTCCTGTTACCTGTTGACAGATACCTTTTATTCTGGGCTTTGCTTGCGGACCTCCCAGAGGGCCTCTAACATTGAGCATGCAAAGAATTCATTCTCTTGTCTGGAGACCTTCATAGCTATGGGTCATCAGCTATATGGACCATCTCACTTTAGCAGGTCTCTCTAGACTCTGGGTCTCAACTATTGCCTGTCTGACCTATATCACTGCTATCTTAGCTTCAGTATGTTATTTATTATGTTTTAATTTATTTGCTTATTTTCAGATGTCATTAGAAATAAGGATTGAATAACTTTTAGGAGTCAGATGGTGAGAAGGAATAGGAGGACCTCTTGTGCATTAGGAAAAGTTAGGTGCATATTCGTTTATCATACATGTCTTCTTTCAAAGAAGCATTTCAGAGCCACTTTGGTAGAAGAAAATGAATAACAATAATCATAATTTAAATTGATCCTATAATCGTTCGTTCTCCTTCCTTCCTTCCTTCCTTCCTTCCTTCCTTCTGTACCTCCCTCTCTCCTTCCCTCCTCTTATTTCCTTCCTTCAAAATATGTTTATGAAACTAATTCTTGGTACTGTTCTGGGGGATAAGGTACAGCTTTAAAGCCACAGAATCTTTGTCCTTATGAAACTTGAATTCTAATAAGGCATTGGGTTCAGAACTTTTACATGTAATTCCATTTTAGCTATACAATAATTCATTTTTACCAGTAAGGAAATGGAGTCTAAGGTATATGATTATGTAATTTGTCCTAGATCAGAGCAAAGGCAGAGACAGGATTCTGACTTAGGTGTGTCTGACACTAAAGCCCATGTTTGTAGCAGAAGAAATCAAACTAAGCACTTAAGTGCTATGAAGAAAAATAGAGCAAGGTATATGGGATACAGAGTGATGGGCCCAGGAAAGTTCTAGATTCAGAGGTAGAACAGAGATCTGAATTAGGCCATGCAGAAACCCAAGGGAAGGTAGGCAGAGGGAACAGGATATGGGGCAGGAGCATGCTGGAAGTGTCTAAGGCTCACAGGAGGGCAGTGCAAGGAAGGGGAGGGTTGCAGAAGAGGAGGTCACAGGGACAGACAGAAACCTGATGATGGAGCATCTTATGGACCATAGCAAGGACTTTGGGTTTAGATGATACTCGTCACTCTGCTCTAGTTCTAAAATGCAGTTCTTTCTGTTCAAGGTTCAGAGGGTTGAGAAAAAATGAATCAGAGATAGGACTTTGAGAGCTCAGGGAGTGAATAAAACAGATGAGATAACAATGCTCAGGCTCTGGCCAAACTCACATCCCACAAGTGTAACCACACCCTGCTTGCATTTCATGTCTATCTTTGAACTGGAGTTGAGCAGAATGGGAGTGTAAAAATTGTGTTCTGATCTCTTTCCACTCTGTGCCTGGGCAGAGAAAAAGGAAGAGCGGCACAAGTGGGTGTGAGATCAGAGGAGAATTATGCAGCTGATACTCTGTTTAAAAGGAATTCCAGTGTTCACCCCCACTCCAGAATATCAGTGGGCATTTCTGCCAACACAAAGGCTGATACTGCAGTGTTATACTGATTTGCTGTCTATTTTATCAGGAACTACATTTGTATAGCTCTGCATAACTCAAAGGTATAAGTCAAACAGAAGACCCCGTATAATGTAATTTGTAAACATGTTTTTACAGTTTAAAGTAAATCTCTCTGAAAGTATTAGATAATTTATGCTGCTTAGAAAAATCTTCACTATTTGTTTTAAATAATTAGGCCTAAGAGTGATTTTCTTTCCTCTACATTTTCTTTGTTGAATGGGAATTCATTCTCTAGGGAAAAAAGAAACTTTCTTAAAATAAGAAAGACATCATCCTTATTTTGTATGAAAAATGTTTGATATTAGAGTTGGATGAAAGTGAATGACAATACTCAAATATTTGGGGTTGGCAGAACAGAAGAATAGAAGAGAATAGAATGAAGTATTTTGAGAGCTTATTCTTTAAATCGTCTCTGATTTTCTTTTTAACATGAGAAAATTAAGGTTGGAGAAGTTCAGCTTAAGTTTGTCTTCCAAACTTTAAGTAACTTGTTCTTTCTGTTTTAACTTTTAGTTATCCCTGGTCTTGTCAAAGGTAGTCATTTTTATTATAATTGTATTTCTGTAGATGCCCATGAATATTATGGTGGAGAATGCCTTACATGGGATTGGTGATAGTATTTTGGGGAGAGTTTGCCAGCTATTTCTTTAATATATAGCTATATCTCTATATTTATATCCATGTCTATGTCTGTACTTTTAAAAATGTAATCCGTAGGAAAAAGTGTATTTTGTGTAGGGACCCAGCACATACACACACGCACAACTAAAACAAAAGTTTTCTTTTTCCCCTTTACTTATCTTCTCTACTCTTCAACTCTATTTTCTTTTCTGTTTAATTAAAAAGTCTAGTCCCAACCCACTGAAATGATTTTACAACCCACTTATTGGTTTCAGTGCACAGTTAGAAAAGGCATGATTTTGAAAAAAATACCATTGGCTTATGATGAAAATCCATAATTGCTATAAAAGGAAGCTAAGGATTATTTTGGGATCACATTCCTAGGCTTTGGTAGTTGCTATCATAGAATCAACCTATTCTCTATTCCTGGGCTAGGTGGTCAATGGCCACGAGTTTGATCTCAAATAGTATTTATCTCCTTATCTCTTTATTCTTGGTGTCATTAATTAGCTGAATTGACCTTGCAGTACTAGAAAGAATAGTCGCAAGTTCTTGAAGCACATGCTGTAAGTGTACTATAAGCTGTAAGTAATACTTATAGCTTTAGAAATCTTGGTTTCGGTAGCCAGAGAGAGAGAGAGAAACAAAGAGAGAGCAAAGTTCATTACTGTATTCACACAGGAGACTCAGTCATCAGTCCAAAGTGCACTTAGAACTTTCAACAAACTGTGAAAGATTTAATCCTGCCCAATACTTAAAATCACATAGATCCCACAGAAGTTAATGGTTTGGGATGGATCTATAGCTTAAACCTTTCAGAACACATACTATCACTTTCCTACTGTTTATTCATTAGACAACAGCACTGTGTTGAACCTCACAGCAGGGGACAGCTTTTGTTTTTGCCAACTTGATACCCATGAAATCTTCCTCCATGAACTCATGTTTCCTCTCCGGGACCACCTCCCCTGTCCCTTTCTCAGTTCTTGCAGTGAAAGTCACGATGGCAGGGACCAATTCTCAACTCTGTTTGTTGGATTCTGCGGTACTTTCCTCCCCACCGCTGATTGCACTTGAACCCCAAAGCATATTCAAACTCATCCTAAACTTCAGAACCAATATTGAGGAGAGGTAACAGTAATCTAAAGAATTCTGGGGACTTCCCTGGTGGCGCAGTGGTTAAGAATCTGCCTGTCAGGGCTTCCCCGGTGGCACAGTGGTTAAGACTCCCTCTGCCGATGAAGGGGACACGGGTTCGAGCCCTGGTCCGGAAAGATCCCACATGCCACGGAGCAACTAAGCCCGTGAGCCACAACTACTGAGCCTGAGCTCTAGAGCCTGCGAGCCACACTATTGAAGCCCGTGTGCGTAGAGCCTGTGCTCTGCAACAAGAGAAGCCACCGCAATGAGAAGCCCGCGCACCTCAATGAAGAGTAGCCCCCGCTCACTGCAACTAGAGAAAGCCAGTGCGCAGCAACGAAGACCCAATGCAAACAAAAATAAATAAATAAAATAAATAAATTTATATATAAAAAAAGAATCCGCCTGCCAATCCAGGGGACACGGGTTCAAGCCCTCGTCCCGGAAGATCCCACATGCCATGGAGCAACTAAGCCTGTGCACCACAACTACTGAGCCTGTGCTCTAGAGCCTGCAAGCCACAACTACTGAGCCCAGGTGCCACAACTACTGAAGCCCGCATGCATAGAGCCCGTGGTCCGTAACAAGAGAAGGCACCGCAATGAGAAGCCCGTGCACCGCAATGAAGAGTAGCCCCTACTCCCCAAAACTAGAGAAAGCCTCTGCGCAGCAACGAAGACCCAATGCAGCCAAAAATTAAAATATATATATATATAAAGAATTCTGTGATGTAGCATCATGATTTTTGCACCTAAATTGGTTTCTGACTTTGTGCCTCAGTTCTAATAATGGGCCACCCCCCCTTGATATGTGGGGCCTGAGTCATTGTTTGTAATTTGTCCATGAAAATCTGATGCTTTGCCTTATTCTTGCTTGGTCCTAGAGACGTAGATTATGACTGCATCAATTGTCTGACTTCACTGGTACTGCTGACATGATTTTCTTGCTCTCTTAGCTTTTCTGGGAACTTCTGGAGGACTGGACTATAGTCATTTGGCATCTCATGGTTAGAAGTGTTCCTATTTCCCTGTAAAAGCCACCTGAGTGACTACTTTCCTAGGCTACCCCTTATTATTTGTTACAGTGTTTCAGGTACTGAGTATTTTTCTCTCACTGGGCCTCCTCCCAACCTGTGGCTGAGTCAGTTCCAAATGCCTGACCTATTCCCATGGATGAGTCTATTATCAGAGCTGAGCTCCTCCTTTATTTCCCTGCTGATAATTGGACCACATCTGGTAGATTCTCAAGATATATGAAATTAACTTTTTGTTTTCTTTCCCTGTGTCCAGTACAGTTTCCTGCTCCGGAAATAGTTGTTGAACAAGCATGTCCATTTGAAAATTTGCATTGCTTGTCACAGTTGTCATTTTGTTTGAGGGGTCACAAAAGGAAAACTTGTACCTTGATAACTGTTTTAAGTGAGAAGAATTTGGGAAAAATGAATCTACCTCTTCAAGACTTATTATGAAATAAAATGTCAAAAGGTCATGTTCAGAGGTTGTTTATTAACTGCAAAATTCAAACTTTCTTTTTTTTAATTTTTTAAACATCTTTATTGGAGTATAATTGCTTTACAATGGTGTGTTAGTTTCTGCTTTATAACAAAGTGAATCAGTTATATATATACATATGTCCCCATTATCTCTTCCCTCTTGCGTCTCTCTCCCTCCCACCCTCCCTATCCCACCCCTCTAGGTGGTCACAAAGCACCGAGCTGATCTGCCTGTGCTATGTGGCTGTTTCCCACTAGCTATCTATTTTACGTTTGGTAGTGTATATATGTCCATGACACTCTCTCACATTGTCCCAGCTTACCCTTCCCCTTCCCCGTATCCTCAAGTCCATTCTCTAGGATATCTGTGTCTTTGTTCCCGTCTTGCCACTAGGTTCTTCATGACCATTTTTTTTTTTTTAGATTCCATATATATGTTAGCATACGGTATTTGTTTTTCTCTTTCTGACTTACTTCACTCTGTATGACAGTCTCTAGGTCCATCCACTTCACTACAAATAACTCAATTTTGTTTCTTTTTATGGCTGAGTAATATTCCATTGTATATATGTGCCACATCTTCTTTATTCATTCATTTGTTGATGGACACTTTGGTTGCTTCCATGTCCTGGCTATAGTAAATAGAGCTACAGTGAACATTTTGGTACATGACTCTTTTTGAATTATGCTTTTCTCAGGGTATATGCCCAGTAGTGGGATTGCTGGGTCGTATGGTAGTTCTATTTGTAGTTTTTTAAGGAACCTCCATACTGTTCTCCATAGTGGCTGTATCAATTTACATTCCAACCAACAGTGCAACAGGGTTCCCTTTTCTCCACACCCTCTCCAGCAATTATTGTTTGTAGATTTTTTGATGATGGCCATTCTGACCGGTGGGAGATGATAGCTCATGGTAGTTTTGATTTGCATTTCTCTAATGATTAGTGATGTTGAGCATTCTTTCATGTGTTTGTTGGCAATCTGTATATCTTCTTTGGAGAAATGTCTATTTAGGTCTTCTGCCCATTTTTGGATTGGGTTGTTTGTTTTATTGATATTGAGCTGCATGAGCTGCTTGTAAACTTTGGAGATTAATCCTTTGTTAGTTGTTTCATTTGCAAATACTTTCTCCCATTCTGAGGGTTGTCTTTTTGTCTTGGTTATGGTTTTCTTTGCTGTGCAAAAGCTTTGAAGTTTCATTAGGTCCCATTTGTTTATTTTTGTTTTTATTTCCATTTCTCTAGGAGGTGGGTCAAAAAGGACCTTGCTGTGATTTATGTCATAGAATGTTCTGCCTATGTTTTCCTCAAAGAGTTTTTTATAGTGTCTGGCCTTACATTTAGGTCTTTTATCCATTTTGAGTTTATTTTTGTGTATGGTGTTAGGGAGTGTTCTAATTTAATTCTTTTACATGTAGCTGTCCAGTTTTCCCAGCACCACTTATTGAAGAGGCTGTCTTTTCTCCACTTTATATTCTTGCCTCCTTTATCAAAGATAAGGTGACCATATGTGCATGAGTTTATCTCTGGGCTTTCTATCCTGTTCCATTGATCTATATTTCTGTTTTTGTGCCAGTACCATACTGTCTTGATTACTGTTGCTTTGTAGTATAGTCTGAAGTCAGGGAGCCTGATTCCTCCAGCTCCGTTTTTCTTTCTCAAGATTGCGTTGGCTATTCGAGGTCTTTTGTGTTTCCATACAAATTGTGAAATTTTTGGTTCTAGTTCTGTGAAAAATGCCATTGGTAGTTTGATAGGGATTGCATTGAATCTGTAGATTGCTCTGGGTAGTATAGTCATTTTCACAATGTTGATTCTTCCAGTCCAAGAACATGGTATATCTCTCCATTGTATTTGTATCATCTTTAATTTCTTTCATCAGTGTCTTATAATTTTCTGCATACAGGTCTTTTGTCTCCTTAGGTAGGTTTATTCCTAAGTATTTTATTCTTTTTGTTGCAATGGTAAATGGGATTGTTTTTTTAATTTCACTTTCAGATTTGTCATCATTAGTGTATAGGAATGCAAGAGATTTCTGTGCATTAATTTTGTATCCTGCTACATTACCAGATTCATTGATTAGCTCTAGTAGTTTTCTGGTAGCATCTTTAGGATTCTCTATGTATAGTATCATGTCATCTGCAAACATTGACAGCTTTACTTCTTCTTTTACAATTTGGATTCCTTTTATTTCTTTTTCTTCTCTGATTGTTGTTGGTAAAACTTCCAAAACTATGTTGAGTAATGGTGAGAGTGGGCAACCTTGTCTTGTTCGTGATCATAGTGGAAATGGTTTCAGTTTTTCACCATTGAGGACGATGTTGGCTGTGGGTTTGTCATATATGGCCTTTATTATGTTGAGGAAAGTTCCTTCTATGCCTACTTTCTGGAGGGTTTTTATTATAAATGGGTGTTGACTTTGGCGAAAAGTTTTCTCTGCATCTGTTGAGATGATTATATGGTTTTTCTCCTTCAACTTGTTAATATGGTATATCACATTGATTGATTTGCGTATATTGAAGAATCCTTGCATTCCTGGGATAAACCCCACTTGATCATGGTGTATGATCCTTTTAATGTGCTGTGGGATTCTGTTTGCTAGTATTTTGTTGAGGATTTTTGCATCTATGTTCATCAGTGAAATTGGCCTGCAGTTTTCTTTCTTTGTGACATCTTCATCTGGTTTTGGTATCAGGGTGATGGTGGCCTCGTAGAATGAGTTCGGGAGTGTTCCTCCCTCTGCTATATTTTGGAAGAGTTTGAGAAGGATAGGTGTTAGCTCTTCTCTAAATGTTTGATAGAATTCGCCTGTGAATCCATCTGGTCCTGGGCTTTTGTTTGTTGGAAGATTTTTAGTCACAGTTTCAGTTTCAGGGCTTGTGATTGGTCTGTTCATATTTTCTGTTTCTTCCTGGTTCAGCCTCAGAAGGTTGTGCATTTCTAAGAATTTGTCCATTTCTTCCAGGTTGTCCATTTTATTGGCATATAGTTGCTTGTAGTAACCTCTCATGATCCTTTGTATTTCTGCAGTGTCAGTTGTTACTTCTCCTTTTTCATTTCTAATTGTATTGAATGGATTCTTCGCCCTTTCTTTCTTGATGAGTCTGGCTAATGGTTTATCAATTTTGTTTATCTTCTCAGAGAACCAGCTGTTGGTTTTATTGATCTTTGCTATTGTTTCCTTCATTTCTTTTTCATTTGTTTCTGATCTTTTCTTTATGATTTCTTTCCTTCTGCTAACTTTGGGTGTTTTTTGTTCTTTTTTCTCTAATTGCTTTAGGTGTAAGGTTAGGTTGTTTGAGATGTTTCTTGTTTCTTAAGGTAAGATTGTATTACTATAAACTTCCCTCTTAGAACTGCTTTTGCTGCATCCCATAGGTTTTGGGTCGTCGTGTTTTCATTATCATTTGTTTCTAGGTATTTTTTGATTTCCTCTTTGATTTCTTCATTGATCTCTTGGTTATTAAGTAGTGTATTGTTTAGCCTCCATGTGTTTGTATCTTTTACAGATTTTTTCCTGTAATTGATATCTAGTCTCATAGCATTGTGGTCAGAAAAGATACTTGATACAATTTAAATTTACTTAAATTTACCAAGGCTTGATTTGTGACCCAAGATATGATGTATCGTGGAGAATGTTCCATGAGCACTTTAGAAGAATGTGTATTCTGTTATTTTTGGATGGAATGTCCTATAAATATCAAGTCCATCTTGTTTAATGTATCATATAAAGCTTGTGTTTCCTTATTTATTTTCATTTTGGATGATCTGTCCATTGGTGAAAGTGGGGTGTTAAAGTCCCCTACTATGAATGTGTTACTGTCGATTACCCCTTTCATGGCTTTTGGTATTTGCCTTATGTACTGAGGTGCTCCTATGTTGGGTGCATAAATATTTATAATTGTTATATCTTCTTCTTGGATTGATCCCTTGATCATTATGTAGTGTCATTCTTTGTCTCTTGTAATAGTCTTTGTTTTAAAGTCTATGTTGTCTGATACGAAAATTGCTGCTCCAGCTTTCCTTTTTTTTTTTTTTTTTTTGTGGTACGCGGCCTCTTTGTTGTGGCCTTTCCCATTGCGGAGCACAGGCTCCAGACTTGCAGGCTCAGCGGCCATGGCTCATGGGCATAGCCGCTCCATGGCATGTGGGATCTTCCTGGACTGGGGCATGAACCCGTGTCCCCTGCATTGGCAGGTGGACTCTCAACCACTGCGCCACCATGGAAGCCCCCAGCTTTCTTTTGATTTCCATTTGCATGGAATATCTTTTACCATCCCCTCACTTTCAATCTGTTTGTGTCCGTAGGTCTGAGGTGGGTCTCTTGTTGACAGCATATATACGGGTCTTGTTTTTGTATCCATTCAGCCAGTCTATGTGTTTTGGTTGGAGCATTTAATCTGTTTACATTTTAGGTAATTATCAATATGTATGTACCTATTACCATTTTCTTAATTGTTTTGGGTTTGTTATTGTAGGTTTTTTCCTTCTCTTGTTTTTTCTGCCTAGAGAAGTTCCTTTAGCATTTGTTGTAAAGCTGGTTTGGTGGTGCTGAATTCTCTTAGCTTTTGCTTGTCTGTTTTAATTTCTCCGTCAAATCTGAATGAGATCCTTGCTGGGTAGAGTAATCTTGGTTGTAGGTTTTTCTCCTTCATCACTTTAAATATGTCCTCCCACCCCCTTCTGGCTTGCAGAGTTTCTGCTGAAAGATCAGCTGTTAACCTTATGGGGATTCCCTTTTGAGTTATTTGTTGTTTTTTCCTTGCTGCTTTTAATATTTTCTCTTTGTATTTAATTTTTGATAGTTTGATTAATATGTGTCTTGGCATGTTTCTCCTTGGATTTATCCTGTTTGGGACTTTCTATGCTTCCTGGACTTGATTAACTATTTCGTTTCCCATATTAGGGAAGTTTTCAACTATAATCTCTTCAGATATTTTCTCAGTCCCTTTCTTTTTCTCTTCTTCTTCTGTGACCCGTATAATTCGAATGTTGGTGCGTTTAGTGTTGTCTCAGACGTCTCTGACACTGTCCTCAGTTCTTTTCATTCATTTTTATTTATTCTGCTCTGCAGTAGTTATTTCCCCTATTTTATCTTCCAGGTCACTTATCCGTTCTTCTGCCTCAGTTATTCTGCTATTGATCCCTTCTAGAGAATTTTTAATTTCATTGATTGTGTTGTTCATCACTGTTTGTTTGCTCTTTATTTCTTCTAGGTCCTTGTTAAATGTTTCTTGCATTTTCTCCATTCTGTTTCCAAGATTCTGGATCGTCTTTACTGTCATTATTCTGAATTCTTTTTCAGGTAGACTGCCTATTTCCTCTTTATTTGTTAGGTCTGGTGGGTATTTGCCTTGTTCCTTCATCTGCTGTGTATTCCTCTGTCTTCTCATTTTGCTTAACTTACTGTGTTTGGGGTCTCCTTTTTGCAGGCTGCAGGTTCGTAGTTCCCGTTGTTTTTGGTATCTGTCCCCAGTGGCTAAGGTTGGTTCAGTGGGTTGTGTAGGCTTCCTGGTGGAGGGGACTAGTGTCTGTGTTCTGTTGGATGAGGCTGGATCTTGTCTTTCTGGTGGGCAGGTCCACGTCTGGTGGTGTGTGTTTTGGGGTGTCTGTGGCCTTATTATGGGTTTAGGTAGCCTTTGTGCTAATGGGTAGGGTTGTGTTCCTGTCTTGCTAGTTGTTTGGCATAGGGTGTCCAGCACTGTAGCTTGCTGGTCATTGAGTGAAGCTGGGTCTTGGTTTTGAGATGGAGATCTCTGGGAGATTTTCGCCGTTTGATGTTACGTGGAGCTGGGAGGTCTCTTGTGGACCAGTGTCCTGAACTTGGCTCTCCCACCTCAGAGGCACAGCCCTGACACCTGGCTGGAGCACCAAGAGCCTGTCCTCCACATGGCTCAGAATAAAAGGGAGAAAAAGAAAGAAAGAAAGAATGAAGAAGATAAAATAAAATAAAGTTATTAAAATAAAAAATGATTAAAAAAATTTTTTTAAGTAATAAAAAATAAAAAGAAGAGAGCAACCAAACCAAAAAAACAAATCCACCAATGATAACAAGTGCTAAAAACTATACAAAAAAAAAAAACAAAAAAACCCAAAAAACCAAAAAAACGGACAGACAGAACCCTAGGACAAATGGTAAAAACAAAGCTATACAGACAGAATCACACAAAGAAGCATACACATACACACTCAAAAAAAGAGAAAAAGGGAAAAAAAAATATATCGTTGCTCCCAAAGTCCACCTCCTCAATTTGGGATGATTCCTTGTCTATTCAGGTATTCCACAGATGCAGGGTACATCAAGTTGATTGTGGAGCTTTAATCCGCTGCTCCTGAGGCTGCTGGGAGAGTTTTCCCTTTCTCTTCTTTGTTTGCACAGCTCCCGAGGCTCAGCTTTGGATTTGGACTCGCCTCTGCGTGTAGGTCGCCTGAGGGCGTCTGTTCTTTGCTCAGACAGGACGGGGTTAAAGGAGCCACTGATTCGGGGGCTCTGGCTCACTCAGACCGGGGGGAGGGAGGGGTACTTATGTGGGGCGAGCCTGCAGCGTGACGTTGCACCAGCCTGAGGCGCGCCGTGCGTTCTCCCGGGAAAGTTGTCCCTGGATCCTGGGACCCTGGCAGTGGCGGGCTGCACAGGCTCCCGGGAGGGGAGGTGTGGATAGTGACCTGTGCTCGCACACAGGCTTCTTGGTGGCGGCAGTAGCAGCCTTAGCGTCTCATGCCCGTCTCTGGGGTCCGCGCTTTTTGCCGCGGCTCGCGCCTGTCTCTGGAGCTCCTTTAAGCAGCGCTCTTAATCCCCTCTCCTGGGCACCAGGAAACAGAGGCAAGAAAAAGTCTCTTGTCTCTTTTGCGGCTCTAGACCTTTTCCCGAACTCCCTCCCGGCTAGCTGTGGAAGCACTAGCCCCCTTCAGGCTGTGTTCACGCAGCCAACCCCAGTCCTCTCCCTGGGATCCTACCTCTGAAGCCCAAGCCTCAGCTCCCAGCCCCCGCCCGCCCCGGCGGGTGAGCAGACAAGCCTCTCGGGCTGGTGAGTGCTGGTCGGCACTGATCCTCTGTGCGGGAATCTCTCCGCTTTGCCCTCCGCACCCCTGTGGCTGCGCTCTCTTCCGCGGCTTCGAAGCTTCCTCCCTCCGCCACCTGTAGTCTCCGCCCGCGAAGGGGCTTCCTAGTGTGTGGAAACGCTTTCCGCCTTCACAGCTCCCCCCACTGGTGCAGGTCCCGTCCCTATTCTTTGTCTCTGTTTTTTCTTTTGCCCTACCCAGGTACGTGGGGAGTTTCTTGACTTTTGTGAGGTCTGAGGTCTTCTGCCAGTGTTCAGTAGGTGTTCTGTAGGAGTTGTTCCACATGTAGATGTATTTCTCATGTATTTGTGGGCAGGAAGGTGATCTCTATGTCTTACTCTTATACCATCCTGAAGTTCCCCCCTCACACTGTTCCATTTTGATGCTACAGCTTTTGAGTGTGTTCCTTGTAACCTCAAATGGATTTAAAATATATGTTTATTATGATAAAATTAAAATGTTATGATATGAAACTGTTTCATGACACAGCGAAGTAAGGGGGAAAGAAAAAAAGAAAGAGTGAAAGAAAGAGGGAGAGGAAGGAAGGAAGAAAGAAAGAAAGAAAAAAGAAAGAAAGAGAGAGGGATTTCCATGGTGGTCCAGTGTTTAAGAATCCGTCTTGCAAAGCAGGGGACGTGAACCTGGTCGGTGAACTAAGATCCCACATGCCTTGGGGCAACCAAGCCCGCATGCCACAACTACAGAGCCTGCGCACTCTGGAGCCTGTGTGCCACAGCAAGAGAGAAGCTCATGCAGCACAACGAAGAGCTCGTGTGCCGGAACGAAAGATCCTGCATGCCACAACTGAGACCCGATGCAGCCAAAAAAAGAAAAAGTTAAAAAAAAGAAAAAAAAGAAAAAAAAAGTAGGGTTCCAATGTAGTCCCCTGATGGTACTAACCCAATGATCTTGCACTCTATTGTGTTCATTCAGAAACTTTATTTTGAAGAAACTAGAAATTCAGTTTAATATTATTTTGTGTCAAGTTTCAGTTGGCGAAAACAAACACCCTGTTAATAGCGAAAAAAATAGATTGTTGTGCTTCCTAAGGGAATGTGTTAGATTTGGAGTGTAATGACTAAATACATTATGTTGATAAGTTAAATGTAAATTAACTAATAAAAACATATTAGATACACTTCCCTGAAAATACACATGGGATTGAAAAGTCCTCTAAAATGTCTTTGTGGATTTGGGTATTCAATAATTTTAAAACACAATGGAAACATTTATTTAGCCCTTCTTACAGATAAGCTTATCAACCTTGCATAGAAAGGTTTTCTCCTGTGTCTGGGTCTGAGAAGAGCAAAAGAAAAGATTCAGCTGGGAAGGGATAAATGCAGGAAGGAAAATCAGTGTAGCAAGAGAGAATGCAGGAGAAAATACTGCTATAATTGCTTTAAATGCAGATCACGGGCTCTTTGCATTTTTGCCAATTCTGCTTAAGCACCAGAATATTAAAACTAGTTTTCAAGGAGCTCCCTGTCTCAGCGCACAGGCAGACATGCAAACAAATGATTGGGATAGAATGTAATGGCAGAGCAGTGGAATGAGAGACAAACTATCTGGTAAGTGAGCCATGAAGGCTTCACAGTGTAGGTCTCCAAGGGGGGCTAAGACTTTGCTGGATGAAGAGGAGAGAAAGGCATTGCAGGGAAGAGAATAGCTAGAGCCAAGGTGTCAAGATGTGAAAGCATCAGGCATGTTGAGGGAAAGAGTAAATGGCCTGGTGTGGCTCTAGGAACAGTATATTTTGGGGAAGGGGTTTCTGGCATGAAGTGATGAGAAAGGTAGATTGGAACCAAATGATCAAAGACTTTCGATGTCAGGGAATTTTGGATCTGATCTTAGCAAGTTATCAGCATTTTGGGTTTTTAAAAATTTCAATAAAAAAATTTAATATGACAAGTGTGCATCACCTGACTTTTACATCACAATAAAACAAGTCCTTTGAGGATGGGACGTGTGGAAGCAATTGATTTCTCTGCTGAACACAGCCATCATTTATACTCTTTCTAAGGATTCTAACATGATGATACTATTTCCTTGTATTATCCCCTTTCCATTATTGTTCTGTTGCCCTGGATATGATCTCCATACATTCATCTATCACAAGATTCATAAAGGGATCAAATTCCCACAATATTCCTTGGATACATCTGTTGCTGTTTAATTTCAGTAATAACTTCTTGTTCTTAAATTTTTTTCAACTTGGGATGGTGATCCTTGCTCATGGTGTCTACTCAGTGTGCTTAGAGCTGCCTTGAAATGGTGCTTGTGGTCTCCCTCACACTCCTGTGGTATCATCAGAGGTTTTTAAAGAGGAAAAGGACAAGGATGTATTATTCAATAGTCTTCCTTCTAGGCTAATCTACCTGGAACACCAAGCCCAGGGCCTTGTTAGAGGACACTGCTGCCTTCTGGGTCATTGCCACCTCTCACTCATGCTCTCCAACCTCAACTAAGCAATGTATCTATCACACACCACTTTTAGCTTTCCTTACCATTCTTCTCAAACTTTCACAGCTTCCTTAAAACCTACAAGTGCCAATACCCTCTTCCTTTCTTTTTTCAAGCAACTGGTGATTGCCTTTGCTTCCCAGACTATATTTGATCCGTGGAACATCTGTTGTTTTAATCTGGTTATCTGTGGTTAACCAGAGTCAGTTAACATTCTTATCATGGTCATCCAAGGCATTGATAGCCCTGGACATATGACGTCTACATCAATTCAGGCAAGACCTGCACCTGCATCGTAAAGTAGACTAATCATTTAAATACATAGTTATTGAGTACCTATTATGTGAAGGATATTTTAGGCACTGGAGAGACAGTGAAGACCAAAACAAATGAGACATCTGCTCCCTGGAGTTTCATGGCTTATAACAGGGGTTGGCAAACTACAGCTTGTGGATCAAATCTGGCCCATCATCTTTTTTTAATATAAAGTTTTATTGAAACACAGACACATTCATTGTTTATGTATTGTCTATGGCTGCTTTCATGCTAAAAGGGCAGAGTTATGTAGTTGCAACAGAGACTGATTGGCCTGGAAAGCCTACATGTTTACTCTCACTTTTTACAGAAAAAGTTTGCTGATCCCTGGTCCAGAACAGTGCTTCTTGAACTATCTGTAATCAAAAACCAGTTTCATTTTATTTATTTATTTTTTATAAGTTTATTTATTTATTTTTGGCTGTGTTGGGTCTTCGTTGTGGTGCGCGGGCTTCTCATTGCGGTGGCTTCTCTTGTTGTGGAGTATGGACTGTAGGCGCGTGGGCTCAGTAGCTGTGGTTCGCGGGCTCTAGAGCACAGGCTCAGTAGTTGTGGCGCACAGGCTTAGTTGCTCCGTGGCATGTGGGATCTTACCAGACCAGGGCTTGAACCTGTGTCCCCTGCATCAGCAGGCGGATTCTTAACCACCACGCCACCAGGGAAGTCCCCAGTTTCATTTTATATTGTATTTTATTTTACAGTGAGAGGATCACTTAACATAAGATCTATTCTCTTAACCAGTTTCTAAGTGTATAATATATTATTGTTGACTGCAGGTACGATGTTGAACAGCAGATCTCTAGAGCTTATTTATCTTTCTTGACTGAAACTTTATCCCCATTTCCTCCTCTCTCTAGCCCCTGGCAACCACCATTCCACTCTTTGATTCTATGAATTTGATTATTTTAGATACCTTATATTAGTGGAAGTATTCAATATTTATGTTTCTGTGATTGGCTTATTTTTCTTAGCATAATGTCCTCAAGGTTCATTCATGTTGTATATTGCAGGATTTCCTTCTTTTTAAGGTCAAAGAGTATTCTATTTTATGTATATACCACATTTTCTTTATCCGTTCATCTAATGGTGGACATTTAGGTTATTTCCACATCGTGGCTATTGTGAATATTGCTGTAATAAACATAAAAGCACTATTATCTTTTAGAGATCCTGATTTAAATTTTTTTGGATTAATACCCACAAATGGGACTGCTCCGTTATATGGTAGTTCTATTTTTAATTTTTTTTTTTTTTTTTTTTTTTTTTTGCGGTATGCGGGCCTCTCACTGTTGTGTCCTCTCCTGCTGCGGAGCACAGGCTCCGGACGCGCAGGCTCAGCGGCCATGGCTCACGGGCCCAGCTGCTCTGCGGCATGTGGGATCTTCCCAGACCAGGGCACGAACCCATGTCCCCTGCATCTGCAGGCGGACTCTCAACCACTGCGCCACCAGGGAAGCCCTATTTTTAATTTTTTGAGAAACCTCCATACTGTTTTCCATGGCACCATTTTGCATTCCCAATATACAAGGGTTCCAATTTCTCTACATCGTAGCCAACACTTCTTGTCTTTTTTTTGATAATAAGCAAACTGACAGGTGTGAGGTGATATCTCATTGTGGTTTTGATTTGAATTTCTCTGATAATTAGTGATGTTGAGCATTTTTTCATATACCATTGACCTTTTGTATGTCTTTTTTAGAGAAATGTTCAAGTCTAGTTCATTTTTAAATCAGAGTATTAGTTTTTTTTTTTTTAACTATTGAGTTGTAGGAATTCCTCATATATTTTAGACAATAACCCCTTTTCAGATATGTTTCTCCTATTCCATAGGTTGCCTTTTAATTGTTCCCTTTACTGTGCAGAAACTTTTTAGTTTGATGTAGTACCACTTGCTTATTTTTGTTGCCTGTGCTTTTGCTGTCATATCTTTGAAATCATCGCCAAGGCCACTGTCATGAAGTTTTTCTCCTACGTTTTCTTCTAGGAGTTTTACAGGTTTTGGTCTTATGTTTAAGAATTTGATGCATTTTGAGCTGGTTTTTCTGTATGATGTAAAGTTAGGGTCCAGTTTCATTCTTTTACATGTAGATATCCAGTTTTCCCCACACTTTTTGTTGAACAAACTATCCTTTTTCCCATTGTGTATTCCTGGTACCCTTGTCAAATATTAGTTGACCATATACACACGGGTTTATTTCTCTGCTTTGTACTCTGTTTTGATTTGATGTTTTAATTAAAATGATATTGTACCATACTGTTTTGATTACTCTAGCTTTGTAATATATTTTGAAATCAGGAACTGTGATACCGCAGCTTTGTTCTTCTTTCTCAAGATTGATTTGGCTATTCACAGTCATTTGTGATTTCATATGAATTTTAGAACTGTTTTTTCTGTTTCTGTAAAAAATGCCATTGGGATATTGATAGAGAATACAATGAATGTGTAGATTACTTTGGATAGTATGGTCATTTTAACAATATCAGTTCTTCCAATCAGTGAACATAAGATGTTTTTCCATTTGTTTGTGTCATATTCATTTCTTTTATCAGTGATTTGTAGTTTTCAGTATATAAGTCTTTCACCCCTTTAGTTAAGGTTATTCATATGTATTTTATTCCTTTTGGTGCTATTATAAGTAGGATTATTTTCCTAATTTCCTTTTCAGATAGTTCATTGTTAGTCTATATAAATGCTACTGATTTTTGTATGTTGATTTTGTAACCTGCAACTTTACTGAATTTATTAGTTCTAATAGCTTTTTTAAAAATGGAATCTTTAGGGTTTTCTATATATAAGATCATGTTGTCTGCAAACAGGAACACTTTTACTTCTTCCTTTCTAATTTGGATGACTTTTATTTCTGTTTCTTGCCTAATTTCTCTGGCTAAGTCTTCTAGTACTATGTTAAGCAGAAGTGGTGAGAGTGGGCATCCTTGCCTTGTTCATGATCTTAAAAGAAAAGCTTTTAGCTTTTCACCATTGAGTATGTTAGTTGTGGGCTTGTCATATATATCCTTTATTATAATGAGGTACATTTTTTTCTATACCTAGTTTATTAAGAGTTTTTATCATAAAAGGTGTTAGATGTTTTCAAATGCTTTTTCTGCATCCATTTACATGATCATATGATTTTTATTCTTTATTCTATTAACGTTGTGTATCACATTAATTGATTTTTGTATGTTGAAACATCCTTGTATCCCAGGGATAAATCTCACTTTGTCATGCTTATGATCATTTTAATATGCTACTGAATTTGCTTTGTTAGCATTTTGCTCTGGATTTTTGCACCTCTTTTCATCAGGTTGGCATGTAGTTTTCTTTTTTTGTGGTGTTTTTGTCTGTCTTTAGTATCAAAGTAATGCTGACCTCTTAAAAATGTGTTTTCAAGTGTTCCCTCCTTTTCAATTTTTTGAAAGAGAAGGATTGGTATTAATCTGTCTTTAAATGTTTGGTAGAATTCATCAGTGAAACCATCTGGTCCTGGACTTTTCTTTTTGGGGAGGTTTTTGATTATTGATTCAATCTCTGTGTTGGTTAGAGGTTTATTCATACTTTCTATTTCTTCATGATTTTATTTATAGTATGTTTCTAGGAATTTATCTGTTTCTTCTAGGTTATCCAATTTGTTGGCATACTGTTGTGCATCATAGTCTCTTTTGATACTTTTCATTTCTGTGGCATCAGTTGCAATGTCTCTTCTTTCTTTCATTTCTGATTTTAATATTTGGGACTTCTCTGTTTTTTTCTCAGTCTAGACAAAGTTTGTAAACTTTATTTTTTCAAAAAACAGCTCTTAGCTTCATTCATTTTTTTGCTACTGCATTTCTGTTTTCTATTTCATTTATTTCTGCTCTTACCTTTGTTGTGTCCTTCCTTCTGCCAATAACTTGTTCCTCCTTTTCCTAGTTTCTTGATGTGCACAGGTAAGTTGTTTATTTGAAATCTTTTTTCTTTTTTAACACAGGCATTTATTTCTATGAACTTCCCTTTTAGTACTGCTTTTGCAGCATCCCATAAATTTGGTGTGTTGTGTTTTCATTTTTGTTGTCTCAAAAAAAAAATATATATATATATACTTTTTTTTGCGGTACATGGGCCTCTCACTGTTGTGGCCTCTCCCATTGCAGAGCACAGGCTCTGGACACACAGGCTCCGCGGCCATGGCTCACGGGCCCAGCTGTTCCACGGCATGTGGGATCTTCCCGGACCGGGACACAAACCCGTGTCCCCTGCATCAGCAGGCGGACTCTCAACCACTGCACCACCAGGGAAGCCCTCAGAATATTTTTTAATTTCCTTTTTGATTTTTTTCTTTGAACCAGTGGTTGTTCAAGAGTATGTTGTTTAATTTTCATGCTTGTCAATTGTCCAGTTTTCCTTTTTCTATTGATTTCCAGTTTCATTTCTTTGTGGTATGATTTCAATCTTCTTAAATTTGTTAAGGCTAGTTTTTTGTCCTAACATGTGAGCTATCCTGGAGAAAGATCTGTGTGTGCTTGAGGAGAATGCGTATTCTACTGTTGTGGGGTAGAATGTTCTACATATGTTAGCAAATGTTTGCTCTATTGTGTTATTCAGGACCTCTATTTCTTTACTGATCTTCTGTTCAGATATTACAGTCCATTACTGAAGGTGGGGAACTGAAGTCTCCTACTTTTGTTGTATTGGTGTTTATTTCTTCCTTCAGTTCTGTCAGTGTTCGCTATATATTATTTATGTGCTCTGACCTTGGATGCATATGTAACTGTTTTATCTTCCTGGTAGATTGATCCTTTTATCAGTATATAATGTCCTTTTTCTCTTGCGACTTTTTTTCTTTCAACCCCTGCTCTCTTTTGGTTACCATTTACATGGAATATTTTTTTCCATCCTTTCATTTTCAGCTTATATGTGTCCTTAAATCTAAAGTGAGTTTCTTGTAGACAGCTTGTAGTTGGGTCTTGTTTTTAATTCACTCAGCCACTCTGTGTCTTTTGGTTAGAGAATCTAATCCATTTACATTTAAAGTAATTATTGATACAGAAGACTTTACTGTTACCATTTTGTTAGTTGTTTTCTGTTAAGATCAGTTAAAAATTTTAAGAAGTCAGTTGTGGACAGATGTTTTTGTAGATTATAAGAAAAATGAATTACTAGGAAAACAAAATAAAAAGTCAAATATGAAAAATACAAACCATAATTACTATATCAAATTGTTATAAAAGTTTCTAAAAACTTAATCTTAGTTTCTGTTTTTATCTCCTGGAGGATAAGTAATAAATAATTTGCAGATCAGCACTGGCCAGTAAACCATACTTTGAGGAGTGCTAGTCTGGAAGGAAAGATGGAAATCAATCAAATAATAACAAATAATTATCCTAGATCAAATTTTACTAAGAGCTATGATTAAAAATCATCAAATTATGTGTGCCCTTGGTGCAGGGGAGACCAAGACAGGAATTTCTGAAGAGAAGAGCTCTGAGCTGAGATTAATGTATGTGAATTAGTCATACAGAGAGTACTTATTTACCAGAATCTGATGACAGTAAGAGAGGATCTGTGGAAATAGAACTACATGTGCAAAAACCCTGTGGTGGGAAGGAAATTAATACATGCTTTGAACTGTGTCAAGCACTTCATGTGTATTTTTCACTTAATCCCCTCAACAATCCAGTAAGTTCATTATTATCTTACACTCATGCTGTCCGTCCTCAGTTAAGCAAAACATTAGCATGCCTCTTTTTATCATCTATTTTATAGATAAGAAACCTGAGGAGTAGAGATGTGAAATAACTTATTCAGAAATCACTTAGCTATCTAGTAAGGGGTAGAATTGGAATTGGATCCCAAGACTGTTTGATGCCACAGTCTGTTCTTTTACCCACTGTACTATGCTACTATCATATTTAATCTGAACAACCCATGATTTCAACCCTGAGTCATTTGCTTCCAGTTCCCAGCAATCTTTAAGAACCATCTTAATTTTGCTCTCTTCCTTGGTAAAGCTGGAATCTGTGATAAGATTTATCACACTCCCAATTGTTTCCACTGAGAAAATGGATGGAGAACCAGAATATTCCATGAAAGCTAGGATTAGGCACCATAGCCCTTAGTAGTACATTTTTAAAGGAGAGGTATGTAGCTCATATCAGAATTATGTTCATTTGTGAGTAATAAGAACTCCAAATAATAGTTGCTTCAAGATTGAAAGTTGTTTCTCTCTCATGTAAAACTGCACAGACAGATAGTTCAGACTCTATTCTATGAAGTCATCAAGGCCCCAGGCTTCTTCTCTCTTGCTTTTCTGCCATCCACAGCAAGCCATCTTATGATCTAAGATGACTGCTCAGGCACTGTATTAGTTTCCTAGGGCTTCTGCAACAAAGTGCCATGAACTAGGTGGCTTACAATAATGGAAATTGATTGTCTCACAGTTCTGGAGGCTGAAAGTCTGAAATGAAGGAGTATGGCTGTACCCTCTCTAAAGGATGTAGTGAAGAATCCTTCCTTGCCTCTCCTAGCTTCTGCTGCTTGCTGGCATTCTTTGGTTTTCCTTTGCTTGTAGATGTATTACTCTGAACTCTACCTCTGTCATAACAGGGCTATCTTCTCTACATTGTCTCCCTTCTGTGCCCATCAGGGTGTCTTCACGTGGTGTTGTCCCTATATGTCTGTGTTCAGAGTTTTCTCTTATGAGGATAGCAGTTGTATTAGATTAAGGCCCACTCTAATAACCTTATCTTAACTTGATTACATCTGCAAAGACCCTATTTCCAAATAAAGTCTCATCCAAAGGGACTGGGGGTTAGGACTTCACCGTACCTTATTTTTTGGAGGAAGGTACAACTTAATCCATGACAGCCTCCAACATTATATCTACATTTCATCCTGCAAAAGTAATAAAGGAAGAAGGAGGCTATGCTTCTTTCCTCTAAGGATACTTTCTATATGGTATACAGAAAAATTTTGCTTACAGTTGTCATACTTGGGTGCAAGGGAGGTTCACTAGCTTTGTGCCCGGTTAAATTGGAGATTCTGTTACTAAGGAAGAAGAAATGAATTCATATTGAGTGACAGCAAGCAATCTCTGCCATGTGGTCTAAAATTGCTCTTTAAACCGGTTTCTCTGATCTGTTGGATTGCAGTGTTTGACACTCTCATAGAAAGCTACATAGCATATCACCTCTTTTAGGCTGGGGCAGAGATACATGGTTTCCTGGAAGTTTCTAACAAGCCCGTACCACAGTGTGATTGTGTGACTTGGTGATGTGATCCTGAGCTAGTCATTAAACTTCTCTGAGTCTCAGTTTCCTCATTTTTATATTAAGGATAATATCTATCTTTTGTAATTGATGTATAGCTTAAGTCAGATAATATTATATGTGAAAGTTCCTGTCATAAATAAGGTACTCTATATCTGGTTATTAAATATGAATCCTGGAAGGAGAAAAACAGGAAAGGAAGGAGGAAGGGAAAGAAAAATTGCTTTCTGCATATAACATTCTAATGAAAAGAAAAACTTACGTGAAGAAAATGTATATTTTCTTCAGTGTCTTTTAAAGCAAGTCATGTTTCTTTTGAGAAAATATCAATCTGTTTGCTCTCAGCAGTTCTTTTTGATGTGATATAAAGCCATCCCACACATTTTGAATTATTATTTGAAGGGTATTTGTTAGCCATTCAGGTCAGAAAACAATCACTGAACAGATCATCCCACATGACCTGATCAAGAGGCAACTACTGCTATTGCAGTTAGAGGAGTTGTGCAAATGACTCCTCGGGCATTGCATGGGTAATATGCTTAGTTTTTCCAGTAAACATTATAGCAGAGTTTGCTAGTTGTCCCCCAATATCCAGTCCCCTCTCTTTTTCCATGAGGTTGAATTTTAAGCTTGGGTATATGGCCACCCACCCAATGATTGCATTTCTCAATTGCCACTAAGTGTGGCCATATGATCAAGCCAATGGGTTTAAGCATAAGTAATGTGTGCAACTTCTGGGTCATGTCCTTAATCTTTCCCTGCATCTCTATTCTCCTCCTGCTCTCTCAGATGTGTATGTGATGCTGAGACTTCTTTGATGACTGCAACTATTTAGGACAGGAGAACAACAAGATAACATGAGCCCTGTGTTCCTAATACCATGAAGCTGCCTATCAGCCAGTTCTGCTTAAACTTGAATTGTTATGTGAAAATAAACTATTTTGTTTAAACCACTATTATTCTGGGTTTTGTTATAGCAACTGAACCTGTATCCTAAAAAATACAGAATTTGGTACTTAAAAGTGGGCACTGGCTGAGTGGTCAGGTGGTGGGTTCAAGAACGCAGTTATTGCAGTCTGGAAAGCTGGCTATCATTATTACACAATGGAAATAGATTTCAAAAGCTGTCATCTGCAATAACTTGGAAAGTGAACCAAACACTCATGGAGACCATAGCTCTAAGAAAAAAGGTAAAAAAAAGAAAAATCAGGATATTGGAATGTATTGGTTGCTTCTTTAGTTCTTTCAGCAAAGTTTTCAAGGCAGATATAGATTCAGACTGGATTGAGTCAATTGCAAGCAGAGATGGAAGGGAATACAACTTTCCTAAAAGAAGATCTTTCTACCTAGGCCAGCAATCTAAGTTGACTAAGGGTTGAGTAATTTAGGAAGGGTTGAAAGAACCAGCTGCTTCTGCAGTCCAAACCGTAGCAATAATATAGGTGGTTGTTAACGGTAGGAGTGGCAAGAAGATGTTTTTGGTTCCTTATTAATCTCTACCAACTGCCTCTCAAGCGAGTCCAAATTAAAAAAATAATACATTTTCAAGTGGATTTTCTTCAGTGTTCTATAAGAGCATCATTACAAACTTTAATGGTTTATTGATTGGCACAAACAATCTATGTAAAAAGATTATTATGCTTATTATGTAAAAGAAACCTCAAATAAATTTATCTAGCTCAAAGATCTTCAAAGCAAAATATGCAGTCCCCTGGGGTAAAAGGAGATTTTCCACTGGGTACTTGGACACACATAACTTAAAGAGGGTCAGTTTATAGATATTAAACTTCCATGTTTATTCTTTCTAAAAATTGATCTACCTGAGAATTTTCCCCATGGTCAAGAGTCATTGTATTTCTCTTTTGCTGACTTTCCTTCAAAATTGTCCTCCCACTTGACTAAAAAAGGCCTACTACCTCTCTCCCATCTGCAATCTAGCATACTGCAAATGCTCAGTCCTTTATGATGTTTGCAATAATTGTTGACTAATACTAACCAGAAGTCTTTTAATGAAACACTTCGGCCATTGTTGTTTTAGGGAAAAAAACCCACTTACTTTCAATTTATATACATGGTTTTATTGCAAAGAAATATTATGGAGGTGATTAATATGACAGAAAACACAAACTATATTACATCATGTAATTCTGTTAGGGACGTGAAAAGAAAATAAGAATTCAAGGAACAAAAGGAACTGTTAGAGAAGAATTTGTTCACTTAAATTCATTTAAAATGAATGATGGTGGTGTCAAGCCACTATATTATTTACATTCTTTCTGATACATTTATAAGAGTGTTATAACCATTTTTTAAAAAAATGTCAAAATGTACAGTATGTCAGAATTGCATCTTTTCCTACTATTTAAACTTATGGGGGAGAGATTTTATATTTAGGCTATAAAATGTTGGTGGGGATTCATAGTATTTAAATGTTCTTTAATTGTATACTCAAGCAAAAATGTTTGAAGACCCCTTCTATTCCCCATTGTAACTGGATTACTGCCCATAAGCCCTTCCTATATAGTACGGACCCTCTGTTGCTCCAGAGCAAATAATGCCTTTGTTTAGAATTGCTGATAACTTCTGGATGGTTGCATATTGTCTGTGGAAGACAAATGAAATCAGCAGAAGTTTTGTCTGCATAAAGTGTAGAGGATGTTAAACTTCAGACTTGGGTAGAATGGATGGGCCTTTCAGTTTAAGCCTTAATGGTAACATTAGGTTATTTGAGGTGAAGAAACATACATGGAAACACTAACAATGTATGCCTGTCTTTTTTCTTCTTTTGATGAGGTTTTCCCTTTTTTTCTTTTTTCCAGAAAAGGTTGAAAGTATACTTTCTCATTCCTTCCATATTTGATACTGTTACATGGAGATAATCTTGCTGAAACAATGTTATTCTACATGCTTTTCTTGTATCCAAAGCAAATACTGGTTTCCAGTCTTTTGTATTTTTTCAAATAGGACTGTTAAGAGATCCCAGTTATGAACTGTATTAATCCTACTATAGCTAGAAGGCTTGGCAAGTGTTTTCTAATGAAACATTGTATACCTTATTAGGTTTGTTGCTTTATTTTAAACAAAGGAGATTGGGAAGAATAAGTCAATGGAATGTTTTAAAAAACACTTTAGCTTGATTTTCTAATAAGGAAAAAGTATTAGACTTGTACTAGCACACTGATCACCTTTAAAAAATACTGTATGAAGATGGGGATTGAACATCATCTTAATAACACTTTACTTTCTCTTGAACAGAAATTTCCTCTCTACCATAGTTCATATTAATTGTTCCTATTAAAGCCAACTGCAAAAAAGGCTAACAAATCATGGTATAATTTGTCTTGTAACTGGAATATATTGATTTTCTATATATTTTTTACCAATTTGAAATAAGAGAAATAAAACTTGCATTTATTTTATCTGTGAAGTTGGATACTCAGTGGAGAATTTACTCAGCCACATTTCTCTGGGAACTGCCTGTTCTACCACAAGGATGTTTCCTTCCCCTGATAGTCTTATTTCTGTGAAAATGCTCATTTTGGGCATGAAAAGAGTCGATTGATTGGACCAGGGGTTGAGCTGTTCTCTCCTCCCCAACCTGAGCTGAGCCAACCAGACTCTCTTCCAGGAAGTTAGAGTCAGAGCTGAGAGACTGGAGTTTGTTCTCCACCTGGAACTGGGCCCATTGCTTATAACCTTGGAGCTGGGATACAACCTGCCTTTGGGAAAGAATAACTGGTTTGTCCCTAACATTAATTGGACCAGGAACAAGAGTAGAAATGATGGCCCTCATATCATATGTTTAAACATTGGAAAGGCATAAATTAAGAAAACAAACTATTAAATATGGTATTTTTACCTTCCTGTTCTTGACAAATATAATTTATAGCAGACTTGGAGGTGAAGTTTGAAAATTTAAAGTTCTGAGACTCTTCAGAGTCTTTCTGCAATGGAAAGTGACTTTGGGGGGAGAGGTGGTTTGTAGCCCCTCATCTTGCCATCAGGCACCACAAAGGGCCATGCATTGCATGTACTAGACACTCCAGGAGCTCATCAAAGCACCATCCACTTTGGCCATGCTTTGGGACTAGAGGGGCACACCTGCAGAACAGTTTGTCCACAGGAAGACAGACCCAGAAAAAAAGATAGAGCAGGTCCTGGAAATAAACTCAGGCCCTCTGGGAGCAGGGAATTCTGTGTCCTCAAGTGCCCAGACCATGTTCTTGACAGGGCGTATGGGCTCTGGAAAGGCACAGTTGTGGGCTTTTTTTTTTTTTTTTTGTATTTTTTATTATTATTATTATTTTTAATAGGCTTTATTTTTTAGGGCAGTTTTAGGTATTGATACAAGTTTAGCAATAGTGAGCAGAAAGTTCCTATAGCAGAGTTCCTGTATACTCTGTCCCCACACTTACATGGGAGAGGCTATGCATGTGTTGGGGTATATCTTTTTAACCCCATGGACTCTGTGCCTCATGGGGAAGGGCACAGTCTGGGAAGGGCAAGAGTGGGACCCTCTAAAGTTCTGAGGCCAGGGCAGAGGTCCCTCTTGCTTGAGCCTAAGGGCGATATTGGAGAAGAAGAAGATAGGCAGAACTAATAAAACAAGAGACAAGGAGTTCCAGGGATCTTCCATTTCCTGGTTTTAGTCCCTTTCAAGGCTCTGCTATTTTCCTGTTCTAGTTTTGTTTTTGTTTTGCTTTGTTTTCTAAGACACTATGACACTCTTTTTTTTTTTTTTTTTTGCGGTACGCGGGCCTCTCACTGTTGTGGACTCTCCCGTTGCGGAGCACAGGCTCCGGACGCGCAGGCTCAGCGGCCATGGCTCACGGGCTTAGCCGCTCCGCGGTATGTCGGATCTTCCCAGACCGGGGCATGAACCTGTGTCCCCTGCATTGGCAGGTGGACTCTCAACCATTGCGCCACCAGGGAAGCCGTCTTTTTTGTTTTTTAAAAGTTTGCAAATTTATTGACAGGTTGCTGTTCTGTTTTTTTGTTTAAAAGATTTTTTAAAAATTGAGGTATAGTCAATGTACAATATTATGTAAGTTATAGGTGTACAATATAGTGATTCACAATTTTAAAGGTTATACTCCATTTATAGTTATAAAATATTGACTATATTCCCTGTGTTGTACAATATATCCTTGTAGCTTATTTTATACATAATAGTTTGTACTTTTTAATCTCCTACCCCTATATTGCCCCTCCCCCCAGCCCTCTCCCCACTAGTAACCGCTAATTTATTCTCCGTATCAGTGAGTCTGCTTCTTTTTTGTTTTATTCACTAGTTTGTTGTATTTTTTAGATTCCACATGTGTTATCATACAGTATTTGTGTTTCTCTGTCTGACTTATTTCACTTAGCATGATACCCTCCAAGTCTATCCATGTTGTTGCAAATGGCAAGATTTCATTCTTTTTTATTGCTGAGTAGTATTCCATATATATATATATATATATATATATATATATATATATACACACACACACACACATATATGCCACATCTTCTTTATCCATTCATCTGTTGATGAACACTTAGGTTGCTTCTATACCTTGGCAATTGTAAATAATGCTGCTATGAACATTGGAGTGCATGTATCTTTTCAAATCAGTGTTTTTGTTTTTTTCTTATATATACCCAGGAGCGGAATTGGTGGGTCATATGGTAGTTCTATTTTTAGTTTTTTGAGAAACCTCCATACTGTTGTCCATAGTGGCTGCACAGATTTACATTCCCACCAACAGTGTATGAGGGTTCCGTTTGCTCTACATCCTCATCAAAATTTGTTATTTGTGTTCTTTTTGATGATTACCATTCTGACAGGTGTGAGGTGGCTTTGATTTGCATTTCTCTGATGATTAGCATTGTTGAGCATCTTCTCATGTGCCTGTTGGCCATTTGCATGTCTTCTTTGGAGAAATGTCTGTTTAGATCTTCTGCGCGTTCTTTGATCAGGTTGCATGTTTTTTTGATGTTGAGTTGTATGAACTGTTATATATGTTGGATATGAGTCCCTTATTGGTCATATCATTTGGGAATATTTTCTCCTATTCAGTTGGCTGCCTTTTCGTTTTGTCAGTGGCTTCCTTTGCTGTGCAAAAGTTTTAAAGTTTAATTAGGCCCCATTTGTTTATTTTTGCTTTTATTTCCTTTGCTTTAGGAGACTGATCCAAAAAAAATATTGCTACGATTTATGTCAAAGAGTATTCTGCCTGTGTTTTCTTCTAGGAGTTTTATGGTTTCCAGTCTTACATTTAGGTCTTAATCCATTTTGAGTTTATTTTTGTATATGGTGTTAGAGAATGATCTAATTTCATTCTTTTACATGTAGCTGCCCAGTTTTCCCAGCACCACTTATTGAAGAGACTGTATTTTCTCCAGGGTACATTCTTGCCTCCTTTGTAGATTAATTGACCATAATTGCGTGGGTTTATTTCTGGGCTCTCTATTCCATTCCATTGATCTATGAAGATCCATTTATGGCATTCTTATAAAACATTTCTCCACTTTTCTTAAGCTAGTTTTACGTGGTTTATATTACTTGTAATCATTGAGACCTAACTAAGAATACCAGGATACCCAACTAGGAGACTTTGAGTGGCCAATGAGATTAAAATTTCATTACCTAAATTTATGTATTTATAAAGTGTTTACTTTCAAAATGATTTCACATTCATTTTATACTCCCCACAATATTTTGTGAAGTGAGAATCACTATTTCCATTTTGTAGATATGGAAATGGAAGCTCAGCTAACTTGCCCAAACTTCCAAAAAGATTACCTTGTGGTGAAAAAAGGGGACTTGGGTGTATCTTTCTGACATTGGTGTGCATGAGAAAGTACATCAGCAAGCGCTAACAGTGAAGTCAGGCAGACACCTCTTCCCACAGAAACTATTAGGAACAAGGTAACAATCGATCAAAACACCATTTGTATTCATTTTTAAAGCAATGATGATCCTTTTGAAATTTCCTCTTAAGAAAGTGCAAATAACAAGAATAAGAGACTTCAGTTGTCAACCTTCTTTCCTTTGGTGGCTTACACCAGGTGTTAAGTCAAAGGTTCACTTTCTAAGTGTGAGTGTGCAAGATGTAAACCCAAGAATAACTCTTCTTAGACTCAGTGGGAAGTTGGGATGGGAAGGGGAAGCAGGTATTAAATCTCTAACTGAGGAATGCAGAGATTCCTCAGAGTTTTAGGCATCTAACCACTATTTCTGGTTATAGAATGGAAGGGAAGGTGTGGTGTGTAGGCAGGGATCTTTTCTGTGGTTTCGATAATATGTCTCCCTGAAAATGGAGTTGGGGCAGGTGCTCAGAGAATAAGTCTGCTGGAGGTTAACAGCCCCTTTGGGTAGCACAAGGAATGGGGTATGTGTATGTATGTTTGTCTCAAGCCAAGTAATATACCAAGATCGTTATGTAAAAAGAGAGACCCCAGAAGAATAAGCATCCAAAAAAGAAAATCTTAAATAAAATACATTTATACAATGCGATGACATTTCTCAAATTTATAGATGAGGAAGTTGAGGCTCAGAAGAATGAGGTAATTTGACCAAGATTATATAGTTAGTAATAATTAATTGCTAAGCTTCTTAAACCTTCAGGCAGATCAAGTCAACTCCAAAGTCCCCACATAACACAGTCCAACTATCAAATATAAACATATTCAATATGAGGTAGAGCTGCTACATCAAAAGTTGATATCTTAGGGTAATTTTTCTCAGCACCTCCTTGTTATTGTTCAGTATTTCTGTCACCCTGGGCCAGTATTGCTCCCACCATCTTGCCAGTGCCTGGCCTGATTCTATTTTTCTCATATTGTGCTCTATTGCCCACTTGTAGCAGATTTACCTGGGATGTTTGGAGTCTACCACAAATCCGCTGAATCTTAATCTCTAGGTGTAAGACTGGGAATCTGCATCTTATCACACCATTCTAAATGATTCTTAGGTACACTAAATGTTGAGAAACATCAGGTAGGTGTATTGAGGAGTAAGAGTTAGAAATAGGAACAAGAGGACAGCTACATTACATTTTGAATGTATATATTTATGTATATAACACACATATTACATCACATATTTGATCTACATATTTACATATGCAGGCATGCTAGATTTCTAATGTTCATGTTAGTAATCTGGAACCCAGCTTCAAATCAGGAGTAAATTAGAAGTCCCCAGACAACCCACACAAATTTCCCTAATTGGGTGGAAAGGTAACAATAGAGAGCCCACACACTTTATTTTGAATAAGGGTTTGAAGCCACCCTTGAAACAGAGACTGCCTTTTTAGAATGTTGTAAAAGTCCACATGTAAAATATGGTTGAAAGAAACCCAGAAGAGTAATACTTTGTGACATGTAAAAATTACATAAAATTCAAATTTCAGTGTCCGTAAATAAAGTTTTATTGGAACACAGCCATGTCCATTCATTGCATATTGTCTATGGCTGTTTTGTGTCTCAGTGGCAGAGTTGAGTAGTTGCTACAGAGACTGTATGGTCTGTAAAGCCCCAAATATTTACCCTCTGGCCCCTTACAAAGAAAGTTTGTCTACTGCTGATATAGTATAACATATTTCTGACTCAAGATAAGGAAGGATTTCTCAAGACATAAAAAGTACTAGTCACAAAGGAAAAGATTGAGAATTCAATTATGGTAATATCAATCCTGGACAAAGATAGGGGGCAGGACAGAGAAGAGAGAAGGAATAGCTATATAAAGAAATGATACTTAGGAATTCCCTGGCGGACCAGTGGTTTGGACTCTGTGCTTTCACTGCCGAACGCCCGGGTTTGATCCCTGGTCAGGGAACTAAGATCCCACAAGCTGTGTGGTGCGGCCAAAAAAAAAAAAAACAAACTTAAATTGAAGCCTGAAAAAATTTGAGCGCATATCACTGTTTGTGCAGCTCAGAACACAGGCAAAGAGTATGGATAATAATTTCTCTCTTAACAAGGTCATTTACATGTGTAAAGTTACAAATTTTTCTTTTCACATTGGAGAAAGAAAAGACCAGAGGGTTCCTTCATTTTCCTGCATAAAAATCATAGTAATTGTCAAACTTTCCAGAGCTTAAGAATGGATTTTGTATCTCTGCCATTAATGCTGTGGTGGGGGCACTGGGCTGCTTTTTTGCTGAGTGGGGTGACGTGCTGCTTGGTACCTTCCAGAACTGACCCAGGGTTCCCCAGCATGGCCTCAGGGATGAAGACCACATCTTAAAATCTCTTTCTAGAAAGAGAAAAATTGCCAAGAAATGTTGTCAGTTGTTCAGAAATTTAGATATATCTGAGGGTTCCTAATGTAAACAAATAATGATCTATTTGTAATCTCACTATTACATGTCTTTTAAAAGTTTTGTAATTTTTGTCTTCCACTTTTACATTTTTAATCCACCTGCATTTGATTTGATTTTGTGTGTAATTAGATTACCAATTTTTGTAGTGGCATTTACTGAACAGTTCATCCTTTCACACCCTTCTGTGAAGTCTGCTCTGAAAAATCCATTTTTATGTGAGATTGATTCTAGTCCTTTGACTCTGGTGTATTTGTCTTTTCCTGTGCCAATGACAGTTCACTGTCTTTATTACTACAGCATCACAATGAATCTCTAAATTTGGTAGGCAGATCTCTCTGATCTTAGTCTTTTTTAGAACTGTCTTAGTTTTGTGTGACCCTTTGAGCTTCCGTATAAATTTCAGAGTGATTTTGTCAAACATTATCAAGAATCCATTTGGGATTTTGATTATAATAGCTTTGACTTTATAAACCAGTTTGCACAGGTTGGCACTTTTATGATATTAGGTCTTTTGTCTTTTAAAATTTTTATTATGAAAAATTATCCATCACCTAACTTTAACAAATATCAACATTTTGACACACGTGTTTCGTCTATCCTCCAATTATTTTTACTGAAGTATTTCAAAGCAAATCTCAGAATCATGTCATTTCAATCCCTAAATATATCAGTATGCATCTCAAAAAAGGGAGAGGCATTTTCTTACATTACCACAGTGCCATTATCACATCTTGTGTTATTTTATTTTATTTATTTAAAAAAATATTTATTTATTATTATTTTTAAATTTTATTTATTTTTGGCTGCATCGGGTATTAGTTGTGGCACACGGGATCTTCGTTGAGGCATGCAGTATCTTTTGTTGTGGCACGTGGGCTCTTTGTTGTGGTGCGCGGGCTTCTCTCTAATTGTGGCGTGTGGATTTTCTCTCTCTAGTTGTGGCTCACAGGCTCCAGGGCACGTGGGCTCTGTAGTTTGCAGCACACGGGCCCAGTTGCCCCATGGCATGTGGGATCCTAGCTCCCTGACCAGGGATCAAACCCACATCCCCTGCATTGCGAGGCGGACCCTTTACCACTGGACCACCAGGGAAGTCCCTCTTGTGTTATTTTAAATGTTTTTTTTTTATTATGATCTAATTTCCAGTTCATAATAAAATTTCCCCAATTATCTAAAAATGTCTTTTTGCAGTTGATTTGAATTGGGATCCAAGCAAAGGACTCTCACTGTATTTGGTTATTATGTCTTTTACATTAGTTCTAAAGTAGAATGGTCCTCTCTTTTTTGGTTTTTCATGCTCTTGACTTGTTGAAGAAACTGGATTAGGTGTCCTGAGAAATTCTGGATTTGGCCTGTTTCTTCCTATAATGTCATTTAACTTGTTTCTCTGTCTGTAGTATTTCCTGTAGACTGGAATTTAGATGTAGAAACTTAGAATTAGATTCACATTATTTTGGCAAGAATATATCATGGATAATTCTGTGTATTTCCTTCACATGTATTATTTCCTATTACTTTACATCAGATGACATATAATGCTGGGTTATCTCACTTTAGTGTTATTAAGCTTGCCCCATAGGTACAAGTGGTGATAGCCTGACCCCTTCATTTTATAGTTTCCCATAAACCGTTAATCTAATGGTACTACCATCCATTGATGAGCATAGCCTGAATCAGTTAGTTCATTAGGATTGGCAAATGGCAATTTTCTAATTCTATTATTTTATCTGTACTTATTAGCTGATACATATTTTTTAACATCTTTATTGGAGTATAATTGCTTTACAATGGTGTGTTAGTTTCTGCTTTATAACAAAGTGAATCAGTTATACATATACATATGTTCCCAAATCTCTTCCCTCTTGCATCTCCCTCCCTCCCACCCTCCCTATCCCACCCCTCTAGGTGGTCACAAAGCACAGAGCTGATCTCCCTGTGCTATGCGGCTGCTTCCCACTACCTATCTATTTTACGTTTGGTAGTGTATATATGTCCATGCCACTCTCTCACTTTGTCACAGCTTACCCTTCCCCCTCCCCATATCCTCAAGTCCATTCTCTAGTAGGTGTGTGTCTTTACTCCTGTCTTACCCCTAGGTTCTTCATGACCTTTTTTTTTTTCTTAAATTCCATATGTATGTGTTAGCATACAGTATTTGTTTTTCTCTTTCTGACTTACTTCACTCTGTATGACAGTCTCTAGGTCCATCCACCTCACTACAAATAACTCAATTTCGTTTCTTTTTATGGCTGAGTAATATTCCATTGTATATATGTGCCACATCTTCTTTATCCATTCATCCAATGATGGACACTTAGGTTGCTTCCATCTCCTGGCTATTGTAAATAGAGCTGCAATGAACATTTTGGGACATGACTCCTTTTGAATTATGGTTTTCTCAGGGTATATGCCCAGTAGTGGGATTGCTGGGTCATATGGTAGTTCTATTTGTAGTTTTTTAAGGAACCTCCATACTGTTTTCCATAGTGGCTGTATCAATTTACATTCCCACCAGCAGTGCAAGAGTGTTCCCTTTTCTCCACACCCTCTCCAGCATATATTGTTTCTAGATTTTTTGATGATGGCCATTCTGACCGGTATGAGATGATATCTCATTGTAGTTTTGATTTGCATTTCTCTAATGATTAATGATGTTGAGCATTCTTTCATGTGTTTGTTGGCAATCTGTATGTCTTCTTTGGAGAAATATCTATTTAGGTCTTCTGCCCATTTTTGGATTGGGTTGTTTGTTTTATTGATATTGAGCTGCATGAGCTGCTTGTAAATTTTGGAGATTAATCCTTTGTTAGTTGCTTCATTTGCAAATATATTCTCCCATTCTGAGGGTTGTCTTTTCATCTTGGTTATGGTTTTCTTTGCTGTGCAAAAGCTTTTAAGCTTCATTAGGTCCCATTTGTTTATTTTTGTTTTTATTTCCATTTCTCTAGGAGGTGGGTCAAAAAGGACCTTGCTGTGATTTGTCATAGAGTGTTCTGCCTATGTTTTCCTCAAAGAGTTTTTTATAGTGTCTGGCCTTACATTTAGGTCTTTTATCCATTTTGAGCTAATTTTTGTGTATGGTGTTAGGAAGTGTTCTAAACTCATACTTTTACATGTAGCTGTCCAGTTTTCCCAGCACCACTTATTGAAGAGGCTGTCTTTTCTCCACTTTATATTCTTGCCTCCTTTATCAAAGATAAGGTGACCATATGTGCGTGAGCTTACCTCTGGGCTTTCTATCCTGTTCCATTGATCTATATTTCTGTTTTTGTGTCAGTACCATACTGTCTTGATTACTGTAGCTTTGTAGTATAGTCTGAAATCAGGGAGCCTGATTCCTCCAGCTCCGTTTTTCTTTCTCAAGATTGCCTTGGCTATTCGAGGTCTTTTGTGTTTCCATACAAATTGTGAAATTTTTTGTTCTACTTCTGTAAAAAATGCCAGTGGTTGTTGATAGGGATTTCATTGAATCTGTAGATTGCTTTGGGTAGTATAGTCATTTTCACAATGTTGATTTTTCCAATCCAAGAACATGGTATATCTCTCCATTGTCTTTGTATCATCTTTAATTTCTTTCATCAGTGTCTTATAATTTTCTGCATACAGGTCTTTTGTCTCCTTAGCTAGGTTTATTCCTAGATATTTTATTCTTCTTGTTGCATTGGTAAATGGGATTGTTTACTTAATTTCACTTTCAGATTTTTCATCATTAGTGTATAGAAATGCCAGAGATTTCTGTGCATTAATTTTGTATCCTGCTACTTTACCAAATACATTGTTTAGCTCTAGTAGTTTTCTGGTAGCATGTTTAGGATTCTCTATGTAGAGTATCATGTCATTTGCAAACATTGACAGCTTTACTTCTTCTTTTCTGATTTGGATTCCTTTTATTTCTTTTTCTTCTCTGATTGCTATGGCTAAAACTTCCAAAACGATGTTGAATAATAGTGGTGAGAGTGGGCACCCTTGTCTTGTTCCTAATCTTAGTGGAAATGGTTTCAGTTTTTCACCATTGAGGATGATGTTGGCTGTGGGTTTGTCATATCTGGCCTTTACTATGTTGAGGAAAGTTCCCTCTATGCCTACTTTCAGGAGGGTTTTTATCATAAATGGGTGTTGAATTTTGTCGAAAGCTTTCTCTGTATCTATTGAGATGATCATATGGTTTTTCTCCTTTAATTTGTTAATATGGTGTATCACATTGATTGATTTGCGTATATTGAAGAATCCTTGCATTCCTGGGATAAACCCCACTTGATCATGGTGTATGATCCTTTTAATGTGCTGTGGGATTCTGTTTGCTAGTATTTTGTTGAGGATTTTTGCATCTGTGTTCATCAGTGATATTGGCCTGTAGTTTTCTTTCTTTGTGACATCTTTGTCTGTATTTGGTATCAGGGTGATGGTGGCCTTGTAGAATGAGTTTGGGAGTGTTCCTCCCTCTGCTATATTTTGGAAGAGTTTGAGAAGGATAGGTGTTAGCTCTTCTCTAAATGCTTGATAGAATTCGCCTGTGAATCCATCTGGTCCTGGGCTTTTGTTTGTTGGAGGATTTTTTTTTTTATTATTCTGACTTCCTTGCAGTTAGGAAATCAGAATTTCTTTTCTTTTTTTAAAAAAAATTAATTAATTAATTAATTTTGGGCTGTGTTGGGTCTTCATTTCTGTGCGAGGGCTTTCTTTAGTTGTGGCAAGCGGAGGCCACTCTTCATTGCGGTGCGCGGGCCTCTCACTATTGTGGCCTCTTTTGTTGCGGAGCACAGGCTCCAGACGTGCAGGCTCAGTAGTTGTGGCTCAGAGGCCTAGTTGTTCTGCAGCATGTGGGATCTTCCCAGACCAGGGCTCAAACCCATGTCCCCCGCATTAGTAGGCAGATTCTCAACCACTGCACCACCAGGGAAGCCCTTGTTGGAAGATTTTAAATCACTGTTTCAATTTCAGTGCTTGTGATTGGTCTGTTCATATTTTCTATTTTTTCCTGGTTCAGTCTTGGCAGGTTGTGCATTTCTAAGAATTTGTCCATTTCTTCCAGGTTGTCCATTTTATTGGCATATAGTTGCTTGTAGTAATCTCTCATGATCTTTTGTATTTCTGCAGTGTCAGTTGTTACTTCTCCTTTTTTATTTCTAATTCTATTGATTTGATTCTTCTCCCTTTTTTTCTTGATGAGTCTGGCTAATGGTTTATCAATTTTGTTTATCTTCTCAAAGAACCAGCTTTTAGTTTTATTGAAATTTGCTATCGTTTCCTTCTTTTTCATTTATTTCTGATATGATCTTTATGATTTCTTTCCTTCTGCTAACTTTGGGGTTTTTTTGTTCTTCTTTCTCTAATTGCTTTAGGTGCAAGGTCAGGTTGTTTATTTGAGATGCTTCCTGTTTCTTAAGGTAGGATTGTATTGCTATAAACTTCCCTCTCAGAACTGCTTTTGCTGCATCCCATAGGTTTTGGGTCGTCGTGTCTCCATTGTCATTTGTTTCTAGGTATTTTTTGATTTCCTCTTTAATTTCTTCATTTATCACTTTGTTATTAAGTAGTGTATTGTTTAGTCTCCATGTGTTTGTAGTTCTTAGAAATCTTTTCCTGTAATTGATATCTAGTCTCATAGCGCTGTGGTTGGAAAAGATATTTGATACAATTTCAATTTTCTTAAATTTACCAAGGCTTGATTTGTGACACAAGATATGTTCTATCCTGGAGAATGTTCCATGAGCACTTGAGAAAAATGTGTATTCTGTTGTTTTTGGATGGAATGTCCTATAAATATCAGTTAAGTCCATCTTATTTAATGTATCATTTAAAGCTTGTGTTTCCTTATTTATTTTCATTTTGGATGGTCTGTCCATTGGTGAAAGTGGGGTGTTAAAGTCCCCTACCATGAATGTGTTACTGTCAATTTCCCCTTTTATGGCTGTTAGTATTTGCCTTATGTACTGAGGTGCTCCTATGTTGGGTGCATAAATATTTACAATTGTTATATCTTCTCCTTGGATCGATCCCTTGATCATTATGTAGTGTCCTTCTTTGTCTCTTGTAATAGTCTTTATTTTAAAGTCTATTTTGTCTGATATGAGAATTGCTACTTCAGCTTTCTTTTGATTTCCATTTGCATGGAATATCTCTTTCCATCCCCTCACTTTCAGTCTGTATGTGTCCCTTGGTCTGAAGTGGGTCTCTTGTAGACAGTGTGTATATGGGTTTTGTTTTTGTATCCATTCAGCCAGTCTGTGTCTTTTGGTGGGAGCATTTAAGCCATTTACATTTAAGGTAATTATCGATATGTATGTTCCTATTTCCATGTTCTTAATTGTTTTGGGTTTGTTATTGTAGGTCTTTTCCTTCTCTTGTGTTTCTCGCCTAGAGAAGTTCCTGTAGCATTTGTTGTAAAGCTGGTTTGGTGGTTCTGAACTCTCTCAGCTTTTGCTTGTCTGTAAAGGTTTTAATTTCTCCATCAAATCTGAACGAGATCCTTGCTGAGTAGAGTAATCTTGTTTGTAGGTTTTTCTCCTTCATCACTTTAAATATGTCCTGCCACCCCCTTCTGGCTTGCAGAGTTTCTGCTGAAAGATCAGCTGTTAACCTTATGGGGATTCCCTTGTGTGTTATTTGTTGTTTTTCCCTTGCTGCTTTTAATATGTTTTCTTTGTATTTAATTTTTGACCGTTTGATTAATATGTGTCTTGGCGTGTTTCTCCTTGGATTTATCCTGTATGGGACTCTCTGTGCTTCCTGGACTTGATTAACTATTTCTTTTCCCATATTAGGGAAGTTTTCAACTATAATCTCTTCAAATATTTTCTCAGTCCCTTTCGTTTTCTCTTCTTCTTCTGCGACCCCTATAATTTGAATGTTGGTGCATTTAATGTTGTCCCAGAGGTCTCTGAGACTGTCCTCAGTTCTTCTCATTCTTTTTTCTGCTCTGCAGTAGTTATTTCCCCTATTTTATCTTCCAGGTCACTTATCCATTCTTCTGCTCAGTTATTCTGCTATTGATCCCTTCTAGAGTATTTTCAATTTCATTTATTGTGTTGTTCATCTTTGCTTGTTTCCTCTTTAGTTCTTTTAGGTCCTTGTTAAATATTTCTTGCATTTTCTCTATTCTATTTCCAAGATGTTGAATCATCTTTACTATCATTATTCTGAATTCTTTTTCAGGAAGACTGCCTATTTCCTCTTCGTTTGTTAGGTTTGGTGGGTTTTTACCTTGCTCCTTCATCTGCTGTGTGTTTTTTTGTCTTCTCGTTTTGCTTATCTTACTGTGTTTGGGGTCTCCTTTTTGCAGGCTGCAGGTTTGTAGCTCCCGTTGTTTTTGGTGTCTGTCCCCAGTGGCTAAAGTTGGTTCAGTGTGTTGTGTAGGCTTCCTGGTGGAGGGGACTAGTGCCTGTGTTTCGGTGGATGAGGGTGGATCTTGTCTTTCTGGTGGGCAGGTCCATGTCTGGTGGTGTGTTTTGGGGTGTCTGTGGCCTTATTATGATTTTAGGCAGCCTCTCTACTAATGGGTGGGGTTGTATTCCTGTCTTGCTAGTTGTTTGGCATAGGGTGTCCAGCACTGTAGCTTGCTGGTCGTTGAGTGAAGCTGGATCTTAGTGTTGAGATGGAGATCTCTTGGAGATTTTTCCTGTTTGATAGTACGTGGAGCTGGGAATTCTCTTGTGAACCAGTGTCCTGAAGTTGGCTCTCCCACCTCAGAGGCACAGCACTGACTCCTGGCTGGAGCACCAAGAACTTTTCATCCACAAGGCTCAGAATAAAAGGGAGAAAAAGTAGAAAGAAAGAAATAAAGAAGATTAAATAAAATAAAGTAAGATAAAATAAAATAAAGTTATTAAAATAAAAAATAATTATTAAGAAAAAAATTTTTTTGAAAAGTAAGAAAAACAAAACAAAACAAAACACACGGACAGATCCCTAGGACAAATGGTGAAAACAAAGCTATACAGACAAAATCTCACACAGAAGCATACACATACACACTCACAAAAAGAGGAAAAGGAAAAAATAATATATCTTGCTCTCAAAGTCCACCTCCTCAATTTGGGATGATTCCTTGTCTATTCAGGTATTCCACAGATGCAGGGTATATCAAGTTGATTGTGGAGCTTTAATCCGCTGCTCCTGAGGCTGCTGGGAGAAATTTCCCTTTCTCTTCTTTGTTCGCACAGCTCCCGGGTCTCAGCTTTGGATTTGGCCCCGCCTCTGCGTGTAGGTCGCCTTAGGGCGTCTGTTTTTCACTCAGACAGGACGGGGTAAAGGAGCAGGTGATTCGGGGGCTCTGGCTCACTCAGGCTCGGGAGAGGGAGGGGTACGGGGCGAGCCTGCAGCGGCAGAGGCCGGTGTGAGGTTGCAGCAGCCTGAGGCGCCGTGCGTTCTCCTGGGGAAGTTGTCCCCGGATCACGGGACCCTGGCAGTGGCGGGCTGCACAGGCTCCTGAGAGAGGCGGTGTGGGTAGTGACCTGTGGGAGAGGCGGTGTGGATAGTGACCTGTGCTCGCACACTGGCTTCTTGGTGGCGGCAGCAGCAGCCTTAGCGTCTCATGCCCATCTCTGGGGTCGGTGGTGTTAGCCGCAACTCGCGCCTGTCTCTGGAGCTCCCTTAAGCAGCGCTTTTAATCCCCTTTCCTCGCGCACCAGGAAACAAAGAGGCAAGAAAAAGTCTGTTGTCTCTTCGGCAGCTCTAGACCTTTTCCCGAACTCCCTCCCGGCTAGCTGTGGCGCACTAGCCCCCTTAAGGCTGTGTTCAAGCGGCCAACCCCAGTCCTCTCCCTGGGATCCTACCTCTGAAGCCCGAGCCTCAGCTCCCAGCCCCCGCCCGCCCCGGCGGGTGAGCAGACAAGCCTCTCGGGCTGGTGAGTGACGGTCGGCACCGATCCTCTGTGCGGGAATCTCTCCGCTTTGCCCTCCGCACCCCTGTTGCTGTGCTCTCCTCCGCGGCTCCGGCTCCGAAGCTTCCCGCCTCCACCACCTGCAGTCTCCACCCGCGAAGGGGCTTCCTAGTGTGTGGAAACCTTTCCTCCTTCACAGCTCCCTCCCATTGGTGCAAGTCCCGCCCTTATTCTTTTGTCTGTTTTTTCTTTTGCCCTACCGAGGTATGTGGGGAGTTTCTTTTCTTTTGGGAGGTCTGAGGTCTTCTGCCAGCATTCAGTGGGTGTTCTATAGGAGCAGTTCCACGTGTAGATGTATTTCTGATGTATCTATGGGGAGGAAGGTGATCTCCGCGTCTTACTCTTCCGCCATCTTCCTCAACTCTGCTAGTGTTGGAGGGTCTCCCGCAGAGGCAGGGAGTGGCTGTGGCTCACTGTGTGGTCAAGGACACTGGAAGCCAAAGTTCTGGGGAGTACTCCTTGGCATAAGCCTTCCCAGAGTCTATCATTAGCTCCTCCAAAGAGCTTGTAGGCATCAGTGCGCTAGCTGATGTTTTTGATGGAAGAACTACCTGTCCTCATCCAGCAAAGGTATTTGGTTACTCTGAAATGCAGAAAGGCAGGATAAATGTTTTATTCTTTCCATTTTATTATCAATTTACTGAGTAATGATTAGGTACCCTTGCAAATTTCCATAATATCTAATGAGTTTTGTTTTGTTTTGCCCCCCCCACCCCTTTTAAAGCATCCTTCTGAACTCATTATCAACTTGTATTTGTTCATGTGCATGACATGAGGTGCAGTCTTTATTCCTCTTGATGTTTAAGTTGTCCCATTTTGGTTAGTGGGAACCTCTTCAAGCATGTTCCTATGTCCCTTGGACATGACTGATCACTTTTTGATAACTTTTTTGCTTTCTGTCATTAACAAGATATCCCAGACCCATATCGTACATTTCCTACCTCAGACATGGAATCAACCATTTCTTAAAGGAGTTCTGATTCCTTTTGGTGGTGGATAGGATGTAAAGACCAAATACAGGAATGACATTGCTTTTAGGCCTTTTTGATGAACAGAAATAAGACTATTTATTTTAGAATGAAAAAAATTTTACATAAAGATGATATATAATTTTACATAATCAATTCTACTTTCTATAGAAAGGCTGCTTCTGTACTTCTCGTCTTCTCTCATGCACTCATTGCACCCATGGCAAGGTCTTTCTCTTCTTTAGGAAGTTCAGTCACTACAACTTGTGTTGTCGTTAACAAGGAAGCCACACAGGCAATATTTATCAAACCTGTTCTTACAATCATAATTGGGTCAGTAATTCTTTTTTCCACCATATCATGGAAGAGTTTTATGTGAGATTATTTTTATTTCATTATTATTTATTTGGCAAAATTCACTTGTGAAGCCATCTGGGCCTGGGGATTTTTTTGTGGGAGGGTTTGTCAAAAATGAATTTAATTTGTTCAATAGATATAGGGCTACCCAGATTTATTATTTCATCTGTGTCAGTTTTATTAACATGTATTTTTAAAGAGGTTTGTCCATTTCATTTAAATTGCTTAATTTATTGCATAAATTAGCTCATAGTATTTGTTATTATTCTTTTAATATCCATAGGATTTGTAGTGATTTTACTTTCTGATGTTTATAATTTATGTTCTTTCTTTGTACTTACTGATCAGTCTAACTATGGGTTTATCAATTTTGTTGGCCTTTTCACAGAATCAGTTTTTGGCTTTGTTAACTTTTTCTATTGTTTATTTTATATATAATTTGATTTCTTTATTATTTTCTTCTTCTCCTTTCTTTGGGTGTTCTTTGCTCCTCTTTTTCTAATTTCCTAAAGCCATTTTATACCTTTATTTTTTGAAAAAATAAGCATTTAAAGCTGTAAATTTTCTTCTAGGAACAAATTTTTATATGTTGTGTTTTCCTTGATATTTAGTTTGAAATCCCACAAAATTTGAAATGTATTTTCATTGTCAGTCATGTGTAATTAATTGTCCATATTTTCAAATATGATCATTACTTTGGGAATATTTTCTAATTTCCCTTGTGATTCCTTCATTAACACATAAGTTATTTAAGAGTGTGTTATCTAATTTTTAAATATTTTAGGTATTTCTGACATTTAAAAAATTATTGATTCCTAGATTATGTCCTTTATAGTCAGAGAACAAACTCTGTTTAGGATTTCAATGCTTTAAAAGTATTTAAAATTTATTAAGACTTGTTTTAGAGCCCAGAATATACTGTTTTGGTCAGTGTTCCACGTTCCCTTGAAAAGAATGTGTCTTCTGCTCTTGTTGGGTGTAGTATTGTATAAATATATTTAGGTCAAGCAGGTTGATACTGTGGTTTAATTCTTCTGTGTTTTTATCGAGTTTGTCTAATTACTCTATCAATTTTCGAGAGAGGGTGATAAAATCTCCAGTGGTGGCTTTGTTTATATTTCCATTTAATTTTGGCACTTATGTTTCATGATTTTGGAAGCTCTATTAGGTGCATATACATTTATGACTATGATGTATTCCTGATGATTGAGTGTTCAATTGTTATAAAATGTCTCTATCTCTGGTAATGGTCTTTGTCTTGAAGTGTATTTGAACAGATACTGATATGTCCCTTTAGCCTTCTTATGCTGCTATTTATACTATATATCTTTTTCCATCCAATTACTTTCATCCAGTCCATGTGTTTTTGTTCAAAGTTGTCTTTTGTAGGCAGCAGAGAGTTGTTGCTTTTTTAATCCATTCTACAAAATCTCTTTCTTATTTTGTAATCCTTTTTTTTGGTCTTATTTTGTTGGTAGGACCTGAAGTACTATATTGAATAGTAGCAGTCGTAGCACTGTTCCTTGTCTTGTTCTGGATCCTAAGGAAATATATCTAAATTTTCACCATTAACTGTAATGTTTGCATTAGTTATTTGTAGATAGCCTTTATAAAATTAATGAAGTTCTACTTCTAGTCTTCTTAGCTTTTCCAGCATGTATGTATTAAATTTATGGAATGCTTTTTAAAAATCTCTTTAAATTATTATTTTTGGTATTCTTTTCTTATTTGTATTTGGAATAATAAAATGAATTAGTTTAAAAAGATTTTTGGAATAATTTGTATAAGGAATAGATTACTTCTTACATGAAGTAAGAAACATATGTGGGAGCATACACATGTAAAATTATTTGCACGTGGGGCTTATTGGTTTTTTTTGAGAAGGTCTTTGATTAATATTTCAACTTATTTAATGGGTATTAATTTATTCAAGCTTTCTATTTGCATTTTAGCTTAAAATTAAATTTATTAATTTCATCTAGTTTTATATTTATTGGCATATAGTTGTTTACAATATTTTTTAATCTCCATTGTATTTGCAGTTGTTTGTATCTATTTCTATTATTTTTCTAATTTTAAAAGGCCTAGAATATACTCCTCCAAGTGGGGAGGAGAGGTGATCCCCAGAGTGGGGAGCCTGTGGGCTGGACCACTTTCATTCATGTGGTCTTCTCACCCTCACCGTATCCCATCTGGTGTTCCATTCCAGTGACTCTTTCCTGAGTATATAGATCCTTTTAAGGAGCTGTCTTCCTCAGCTGTAATTAGAAACTTTGACAAATGGGGACAAAGGGTAGGAAAAAGAGTGAAGAAATGAGGGAAGAGAATGCTCAGGATTGAGTCCAGCCTGCCTGTACTTGTAGCTTTTCACTCTAACTCTAGCTGAACTCCTGTGCTATCCTGATGCTATCTCCCCCATTCTGTTGGCTCTGGTTTGGAGATAGGCAATGACATTTTAGGGTAGTGTTGTGGAAATAAATGGGCACCATTAGAAAACCCTTTACCAGGCTTTTCCCTGTTATTGCCTCTCAGTCTTCTGTGCTTGGTTGCCGTCTTACCCTCAACCCCCTTCTCCCAGTTACACCAGGCCTTGACCTCTATCCCTAAGAGTTTTCCGTACTTTTGGTGCAAAGTTCTGAGATTCCTCAACCTCCGTCTCACTTCTTTGGCCTCATCAGAGTTTGGTTTCTGGAGAGATAGCCAGAAGCTCTTGTTAATTTGCCATATTTTCTAGGACAACCAGTAGATTATTTGTAAAATAGAGAATCTGCTTAGCATGTAACCATTTATTTTCTAATTTTTTTTTCTTAATTGTGATAGTTATAAGTGCTGGTCATCAAAATATTTTTGTTTCTTCTCCTGGGCACAGAGTAGGATTGCAATTCCCTATCCCTTCGCTAAAATTCAGTGTGGCCATGTGATTTGTTTTAGACAATGAAAAGTGAGCATAAATCGCTGTTTTACTTCTGGGTGGAAGCCCTAAGAGTGCTTGATTTGCCATTCTTTCTTATACTCTGTGACATGCCCTAGTTCAAGAGTTGGCAACATTTTTCTGTCAAGGACCAGATAATTATTTTAGGCTTTGTGGGCCATATGGTCTTAGTTGCAGCTACTCAACTCTGTTGTAGTGCGAAAACAACCACAGACAATACATAGGTGAATGAACATAGCTGTATCCCAGTAACACTTTATTTATGGATATTGAAATAGAAATTTCATATAGTTTCACTTTTTATTTTTTAAATTAATTAATTTAACATCTTTATTGGAGTATAATTGCTTTACAATGGTGTGTTACTTTCTGCCGTATAACAAAGTGAATCAGCTATGCGTATACATATATCCCCATATCTCCTCCCTCTTGCGTTTCCCTTCCACCCTCCCTATCCCACCCCTCTAGGTGGTCACAAAGCACCGAGCTGATCTCCCTGTGCTATGTGGCTGCTTCCCACTAGCTATCTATTTTACATTTGGTAGTGTATATATGTCCATGCCACTCTCTCACTTCATCGCAGCTTACCCTTCCCCCTCCCCATGTCCTCAAGTCCATTCTCTACGTCTTCGTCTTTATTCCTGTCCTGCCCCTAGGTTCTTCAGAACCATTTTTTTTATTTTTTAGATTCCTATATATGTGTTAGCATACGGTATTTGTTTTTCTCTTTCTGACTTACTTCACTCAGTATGACAGACTCTAGGTCCATCCATCTCACTACAAATAACTCAGTTTCGTTTCTTTTTATGGCTGAGTAATATTCCATTGTATATATGTGCCACATCTTTATCCATTCATCTGTCGATGGACACTTAGGTTGCTTCCGTGTCCTGGCTATTGTAAATAGAGCTGCAGTGAACATTGTGGTACATGACTCTTTTTGAATTATCATATAGTTTTAATATGTCAGAAAATATTATTCTTTAAAAAATTATTTCAACTCTTAAAAAATGTAAAAGTCGTTTTTAGCTTCTGGGTCAAACAAAATCAGGCAGCATGCCAGATTTGGCCTACAGGCCATAGTTTCTTGGCTTCTGTTCTAGATGAAGGCTACTCCATAAACCTGATTCCCAGGAGGAGGAAAACAGCCAAGCTCCAAACTGATCCATGAAAGATATCTGCTTTGGGAAAAAAAAAAAACCCAACTAGTTATTTTAAGCCACTAAGATTCTCTTTCAAATTACAGCATTACCTAGTGCAATCTGGTACACTATTTCTATGTTTAAATGATAAGGCAGCAATGAATAACTAGAAGACAAACGTTAATGGAAAGGCAAGAGAAAGAGAGAAAGGGCAGCTGAGAAAGAACCAGGAGGAGTTTGGACTGAAATTTAAGAGCTCAGGGACTTCTCTCATGGTGCAGTGGTTAAGAATCTGCCTGCCAATGCAGGGGACACGGGTTTGATCCCTGGTCTGGGAAGATCCCACATGCCGCAGAGCAACTAAGCCTGTGTGCCCTAACTACTGAGCCTGTGCTCTAGAGCCCGCGAGACACAACTACTGAGCCCACATGCCACAACTACTGAAGCTCGTGCACCTAGACCCTGTGCCCTGCAACAAGAGAAGCCACTGCAATGAGAAGCCTACGCGCCACAACGAAGAGTAGCTCCCGCTCACCGCAACTAGAGAAAGCCCGCGCACAGCAGCGAAGACCTAATGCAGCCAAAAAAAAAAAGAGGGCTCATTAAAATTCTGACAGATTATCCATTCTTTTCATCTGAATCCCATTTCTTTACATTCTGATCATCTGCCTATTTTCACATTTAATACTGTATCTTCTACTCTTTCTGCGATGCTGGTATGTTGACTGTTTCAAATAATTAAAAAAAAAAGAGAAAGTCATGGAAGTACTTAAAGTAGAGCTGAAAATTGTGTCAAAAAGTCAGGAAGGCCAAAATAAGGAGCTCTGTTAAGAGATATTCCATCAACTAAAATATCTTTACTCTGCCATGGCAACTCTAAAATAGTATAGAATATGTAATATGCAGTATCCTTGTTTGAACCAGGATGCTGAGAATTGTGCAGCCAACAAATGTCTATTTTGGAGGCAAAAAGCGGCAGAGTCTCAAAAGAGACTGTACTGATTTTGTAGCATTTGTTGAGCTTTCCCAATTGTTAGTGGCAGAATTCCAGAGACACTCAAGGTATCCCCGTTCCAACGGCTTAAAACTGTATATTTACCTTGTGTGTCTCTGTAATTGCTGGAGCTCTGATTCTAACATGGTTGGTGTGTGTTAAATAATCTTTTTCTTTGGACGTGCCAGAGCAGGAAAGAGAAGAGATGTTTGTGGTGATAAACGTTGCACTTGTCAGAGCCTCTCGCCCTAGAAATGTTGGTGGGAAAACAGTCCTTATTTGATCATTTTTGGGGTGAAGGAAATGAAAATAAGTTGTGTGCAGAGGCTGTGACTCCCTCAGGGTAGCTGAGTGGGAGAGAGAGTCTCTGGAAAACCTACAGTTTCTTCTTACAAAACAATGTAGCCTCTAAGAAGTTGAAAACATTTGGAGAAAGTACAGAAATGAAAAGCATTATTGTGTGAGGTACAAAATCTCAAGAAAAAAAAAGATGTTCTATAATAGGTTTATTTTTTTTCTTGGAAATCCTCTGGCCTACAATAATGATTTGTTTAAAATATGGCACTTAAATATTTAAATGCAGCAGGCCCTATGTGTTTAATTTCTTTGTTTAACTGATGCATAGTTTCCCAATTATGTAGTCACTGGTGTAAAATGTGAAGCTGTTCTGTGTCTATGTGGTTCAGCTTTCCAGAATATTTGGATACTGACTTTAAATGTGTACAGTATCATTCCTTTGCAGCAGTGTTGACTATGCCCAAATCTATTAATATTAGACCCTCCCATAGTCCACTTTTCTGAAGTATGGTTAACAATGAGAAGAGTAGATTCAGTTTATTAAGTGGTTAATCAGAAATGCGGGGACTACAGAGAGTTACAAAGTTAAATTTCCATTCACTATGTAGAAAGTCTGATGCCTGGTAAATCTTTATTTATTTATATTTTAAACAATTTAGTATATGGATTGATTCTTTCTGCACTATCAGTATGTATTCTGATGGAATTATAATATTTAATAGTATGAAACACAGAGCAAGGCGTTAAGCATTTAAAAAATAATTAGCTGATTCTCTATAAAAAACAATGGAAAAAAAGTTTTAGAAGTTTTAGAAGGAAAAAAGAAGTGAAATGTTAACTTCCAGTTAATGGTTTTACACAGAATGAATGTCTTCTAACAAAGGTTTGACTATTCTGGTGCCCTGTGACACCAATACATTCTTTTAGAGCATAGAAAAGTGAATGTGGATACCACGGTCTGGTCATGACCTCTCTGGATACATGGAACCTCTCACTGGGGCCGACGTTCACTGGAGAAGGTCAGTGACAAGAATGTGGCCTTGAAGGAATCATAAATGGTTGAACAAGCAGAGAATATGAAAGAGTACATTTTCTATCAATCAACCTTTATTAGTCCCTAGAAGAGTGCATATGTTTTAGGAAAAGTAGTCCCCACACCTGGGAATTGGGGCCCAGGGCAAAAATGAATGAAAGAATAAGGAAACAGGCTGAGAGACAAAAGAAAGCTAAGGAGAGTTTATATTATAAAGCACGTGCTAAATTCCATAATGTACAGTGTTCAAAGTAAACGCAGTTTTAAACAAAATAGATATTCCTAAGATATAAAACATTTTATGGTTCTAAGAGTTCTTAGGCAGCCCCACAGACTTTCATAGGTCAAATAAGGTGATAAAATGTTTCTGTGTATTCTACAAGAGACCAAGAGACCATTAATCTGAAAGATTTGGTACAGCATCCTAAAACTTGTTATCCATCTTAGGAAAAATCTGTTTCTTAAGAGACTATTTTTTAAAAATTTTGTTTTTGTTGTTAGTCTAATTTTATTTTATTTATTTGTTTCTTTGAAATGCTTATTGAAATATATGTACAGAGAAGCACACAAATAGCACATATATAGCTCAAGGTGAACACATTTTTTTCAAAGTGAGTACATCCTGGTAGACGTGCTCAGTCCAGGAAATAGAATATTACTAGAAAACCTCTGCCTTCTCCTAATCACTAAATTCCAAAAGGTAAGCATTATTCCTGACTTTTAACTCCATGTATTAGTTTTTCCTGTTTTTTTTTGTTGTTGTTTTTATTTCGTTGAAATAGAATTGTCAGTAGGTATTCCTTTGTATTAGGCTTCCTTTGCTCAACATTCTGTTGTAAAATTCATGTTGTTGCATTAACAATAGTTTATTCTTATTGTATGTTATTCCATCATTTGAATATATCACAATTTATTTACTGTTCTAATGTTGATAGAAATTTGGGTCATTTCCAGTTTCTGACTATTACAAAGAATGCTGCTATGAATATATTCACACATGTTTTTGTGTGACCATACATATGTAATTATATTGGAAATAAAATTACTGGTTCATAGGATATGAAACTATTCACCTTAAATAAATACCACCAAATAGTTTTTCAAATGGTTGTAAAAATTACTTTATATTCTGCATTTACTATGGCTGATAAGCTCCTACGAGAGCTGACCCTCACAGACATAATAACTATAAATTCTTGGCAAAATACAGGTATACAACTACGTGAAGGCATTGAGAAATGAATGAAATTAGGCAGATTCTGGAGGGGGAGTAAATTCTTAGGAGGAGGAAAGGGAAAAGGGTGAGCTAACATTGTATTTCTTTTAGTCTGAAGACTGGCTGAAAGTGGTTCTGCATGGGATGGCTGTAATTGGTAGAAATCCTGCATATTTTCAAATTTGAATAATCAGAGAACACAATTTGGTGCAAGAACTACTGGAAAATTTAAGGGGAATCTCAGAAGGGAGAGCACCTGTCTCTTGCCAACTCCTGGCATGCACAGAGCATACTTTAAAAGGCCCAGTTAGTAATAAAATAAAATAACTAAATTGAGACTTGAGCAACTGCCTAAATTTTTAAAACTATTTTTTAAGTTGAAGTATAGTTAATTTACAATGTTGTGTTAGTCTTAGGTATACAGCAAAGTGATTCAGTTATACATATATATGTATATGTGTATTTTATATATATATTCTTTTTCAGATTTTTTTCCATTATAGAGTATTACAAGATATTGAATATAGGTCCCTGTGCTATATAGTAGGTCCTTGTTTTTTACCTATTTTATATATAGTAGTGTGTGTATATTAATCCCAAACTCCTAATTTATCCCCCCCTGCACCTGCCCCCCCCCCGCTATCCCCTTTGGTAACCATCCTTTTGTTTTCTATGTCTGTGAGTCTATTTCTGTTTTGTAAATAAGTTCATTTGTATCATTTTTTTAGATTCCATGTATAAGTGGTATTATATGATATTTGTCTTTTCTGTCTGACTTATAGTATTACAATCTCTAGGTCCATCCATGCTGCTGGAAATGGCATTATTTCATTCTTTTTATGGCTGAGTAATATTCCATTGTATATATGTACCACATCTTCTTTATCTGTTCATCTGTCGATAGATGTTTGGGTGGCTTCCGTGTCTTGGCTATTGTAAATATTGCTGCTATGAACATTGAGGTATATATATCTTCTTGAATTAGAGTTTTCTCCAGATATATGCCCAGGAGTGGGATTGCAGGATCATATGGTAACTCTATATTTACTTTTCTAGGAACCCCCATATTATTTTCCATAGTGGCTGCACCAGTTTACAGTCCCACTAATAGTGTAGGAGGGTTCCTTTTTATCCACACCCTTTTCAGCCCTTATTATTTGTAGACTTTTTGATGATGACCATTCTGACTGGTGTGAGATGGTACCTCATTGTAGTTTTTTTGGTTTTTTTTTGCGGTACACGGGCCTCTCACTGTTGTGGCCTCTCCCGTTGTGGAGCACAGACTCCGGATGTGCAGGGTCAGCGGCCATGGCTCACAGGCCCAGCCGCTCCGCGGCATGTGGGATCTTCCCAGACCGGGGCACGAACCTTTGTCCCCTGCATCGGCAGGTGGACTCTCAACCACTGCGCCACCAGGGAAGCCCCTCATTGTAGTTTTGAATGTTAGTCTAATTTTAGATAAGACAACTGTTCTAGGCTGAATTGTGTCCCCCCACCAGCCTGCCCCACAAATTCATATGTGGAAGCCCTAACCCCCAGTACTTCAGAATGTGACTGCATTAGCAGATGGGACCTTTAGAGAAATGACTGAGTTAAAATGAGGCCTTTAGAGTGGGCCCTAATCCAGTCTGATGATTCCTTTTTCAAATCCCGGCTCTGTCAACTTGTTTTATTGTAGGACCATACTATTGGTCCCTAGACTGTGGCATGTGGATTAGAAGTATGGATTTGGTGTGTGGGCTTGATCTTAATTCCAATTTTAGGCAATCCACTGACTTCTAGTAGTCCAGCCTACTCTCGCAGCTTTGAACAAGGCCATCTTAATCCCCCCAGGCCTGCTCTAGGCAAACCCCATGCTCTGATTCCACCTTATTGGTAGTAAGTTGAGTTAACCTTTTCCAGAATGCTGCTTTAATTGTCCTTTCTTTTGTCTGAGCATACCACACATCCACAGAACTCAATCTTATAAAAAGCAAAAATCTTCATCTTGTTGAAAGTTTTGACCTTTGTCACCACAGAAAACTTTCTTAACCTCTGTGTATCTTCCTTCTTATACCTTTAAATGCAAATAATGGCTATAGGTCCAAGATACAGAAAAATGCAAATATTTTTGATGTTTTGCAGTTTAATAAAAGCTCATTCTTTTCTCTCTTTTTCTTTAGAACACATTCTTAATATTAAAGTTGATATAGGATAGGTGGCCTCTTTTGGATACCAGATTATCAGGAACACTCAAAGAATTAAGACTAAAAGTATTGATAGGCTCCTCTTAGAATTGTGGTAAGTCCAGAAGTTGGGTGGAAGGAATAGTGGCCCAAAGTAATCACAGTTCATAAAGGCATGAAATGAAAAGCTGAGTTATAGCAGAGTAGTGGTATCAGCTGACAAACACATGTGTGTAAGAAATATAACTTGTATAATTTTTCTGTGATTGAAATTAATATGCATTTTGAGCACTAGTTACACGGAGTGGCTGAAACATCACCTCAGTCAATTCAGGGTTTCACCACCCCTTTCCCCAAGCTTGTGGCCAGTTTGCAGCATCATATACAGAGTATCAATGCAGTAGTGAGGTGCTTTTACATCTTCCCTGGATTGTTTTAAACAATTCACATGGGAATGTTCTGAGATGGATATTATCTGGTCCTGTTCGTCAATCCTTGCAGGTTGATGCTGAACTGTCTCTTGCTCATGGTCTAGTGAGAAGGAGAAATCTTTGGTTGCTAGTTGTCCCCTCTATGAGCTATATGATCCCTATGAGCTGACTTAGCCTCTTTCTGCCTGCACTGTCCCTTCAGCCAATACTACTTCACTGGTCCTGCACTTTACTGAACCCTAGAATCTCAGAGTCTCCCTGTTTTCTTGAGTATCTTCTGAGAATGGGAACTCCAAGCCTCTGTCATTCTCCATCTTCCCTGTTCCCCTGCCCCAATCCTGGATTTCATCTGTGGGAAAAGTCAGGACACAGGACTCCTGAAGAGACCCAGAGTCTACATTCTTTTCCTTCCATTCTCTGAATCATTATCTTTCTCAGACCTGATTTCCAAAGAGAGCCATAAACGCTGCCTCTAACTGATAATATGATCTCACAAAGATATTACTTATAGCATATATTTATGCCCTGAGCTCTTTATTTAGCTACTTTTGAAGGTACTCTTTATATAGCTCAGGTCCTAGAAACTCAAAAGTTAAAAAGTGTTTACAGTTCTTTGTTCTGAACTGCCTCAACTGCCGCCTAATAGGAGAATGGGTCATATGTGAACAGGAAGTATGGAAAAATGAAATCAAACCAACCAAGACGTACAAAGTTGGTGATTATAACAAAACTAGAAGAGTGCATAGAATTGAAACTTAACTACTAATTAAAATCCATGAGCCAAAAATTTCAGTTGCCAAAACTAAGAAGATAGTCCAAACACTAGACGGTTCCTATCTATCTATCTATCATCTATCTACCTATGTATCTTTTAAAATCCATGAGTCTAGAAAGATTTAAACAGGCATGAATTGAAAATGAGGTATAATGATCAATGGCAATGAGAGAGGACCAGAAGGAGGCCTAGAATAATTTTAAATGTTCTTTAAAGGCAATGACTTCTTGCCTTTGATTTATATTCAGTTCCTGTGGGTCATGGGTGAGGGGCAAGTTCTTTTTTTTTTTTTTTTAACATAGACCTTTTTTCCAGTTTTATTGAGGTATAATTTGACATACAGCAGTATATAAGTTTAAGATGTACAGCATGATTTGACTTTATGAAATGATTATCACAATAAGTTTAGTGAATATCCATCATCGCATATAGATACAAAAGAAAAGAAAAAGAAAAAATATATTTTCCTTAATGAGGGGCAAGTTTTGAGTAGTTAAAGGCAAAGAATGGATAGATGCTCTGGCTACCATATCAGTCTACAAATGTCCAGTGGAGCTGACTTGGATCCAGATATGCTCTATAGCAGTGCTTGAAAGGGGTTCATTCTTTTTTTTTTTTTTTTTTTTGCGGTACTCGGGCCTCTCACTGCTGTGGCCTCTCCCGTTGCAGAGCACAGGATCCGGACGCGCAGGCCCAGCGGCCATGGCTCACAGGCCCAGCCGCTCGGCGGCATGTGGGATCCTCCCGGACCGGGGCACGAACCCGTGTCCCCTGCATTGGCAGGCGGACTCCCAACCATTGCGCCACCAGGGAAGCCCGGGGTTCATTCTTTTAAACTCAGAACTTTATAATGAGAATACAATGGATTGAGAATGACTGAAACCACACTGAAGAATAGACTACATATGGTTTACATTGACTATAAAGTATAACTCAGTGGTTATGAAAATGGACCCTAATGTCCTATATAGCTTGGGCTAGAATCTTGGTTTTATCACTTACAAACTTTTTCATCTTTTTTTTTCTTTTTTTACAAACTTTTTCATCTTGAGGAAATTACTTTGCCTCTTTGAATTTCTGTTTCTTTATCTGCAAAAATGGGAATTATAGTAATAGCTACCTAAGAGGGTTGTCAGAATTCAAAGTTTGAATGAATGAGTTCACTTAAAATACTTTTGTAAGTTCTCAATAAAATTTAGCTATATTATTATATTATCATTATTATTATATATGATCCTTATCATTATTGTATGATATACTATATATTCATAGCATTAACTTCCAACTGTTCCCACTAGAATGCTCGTGAAATTCTCATGGAGGTGTCATTAGGAGAAATTTGTTGATTTTTTTTTCTGTATTCTTTTCTAAGTTAATTCCCCTGATTCTCAGTCATTCACTGATTCTGTTCCAATGCTAGTTCTTCCTCCATTCTTGTTTGTGTCTGAATGGTTACTCTGCATTTTGGGGAACATCCCCCCCTCCCTCCTGCTTACAGAGGATTATCTATCAAGCTTTCCACCAACACTTGCTCAAATTTCATCCTTCAGTTGTCCTCAGCATCAGTTGTACTTCTGCAGCTCTCTTCGTACTTAGGAATGTCCGCATCTGTGCAGTTGCTGAAACTTATAGAGGTCGGAGCTCATTCACTCAACAGGATTTATTGAGCCCCTGTTATGTGCCAGGTACTGTGTCATGTGCTGCAGCACAGCATTCCTGCTGTCTTGAAGCTTTGAGAGTACAACAGGCTCTGTAAAATGCCTGTAACCATTGCTCTTTCTTCTGGGGATGTCTGAGGTGTGTTTCTCCTTGCCCACCCTCCTTGTTCTGCTTGTTCTCTGATATGCTGATAGAGTGGGAGAAATTTTTCTTTTCTGCCTTGACACTGAGGTGGGAGCAAAGAAATGTCCATTTTGTCATTGCTGTGCTTTTCTCTGCACAGAACTCATTCATTCCATAATCTGTGTTGCAGTATTGCTTCCTTGACTCCAGTAGTGCTTAAGACTTCGTGCTTTCATCATTTCTTGTTCATTTTTTGTGAGGACTGTAGTGGGGATTGGGATTCTTTAAGTCTGTGTATTGTATTGAAAAACAAAGTATATGGAGTGTATGGACTTACTGTAGTATAGTTAATTGGGAGTTGGATAAACTGGGGTTACAACACTGATTCTTTAGCTTTTTAGCCATGTGTTTTTGGGTAGCACTATTCTATATCGTTCTCAGACTCCTGTTTTCTCATCTGTAAAAGGGACCAATAACTCTCACCTTGAATGGTTGCTTTCAGAAAATAGTTGATGTCTATACAGTACCTGATGCAGTGCCTCAGAGTTACCCCCAAAATGGAAGGTTATTTTGAATTGTGCAATTGATTCTATCATCCTATCATTGTGTTCCTGATGCTATAAAAATCTATCAACTTGGACTTCCCTGGTGGCACAGTGGTCGAGAATACGCCTGCCAATGCAGGGGACATGGGTTCGATCCCTGGTCCGGAAAGATCCCACGTGCCATGGAGCAGCTAAGCCTGTGTGCCACAACTACTGAGCCCACGCTCTGCAACTACTGAAGCCCATGCGCCTAGAGCCTGTGTTTCACAAAAAGAGAAGCCACCACAATGAGAAGCCCACGCACTGCAATGAAGAGTAGCCCCCGCTTGCCGCAACTAGAGAAAGCCTGCACTCAGCAACGAAGACCCAATGCGGCCAAAAAGAAAAAACCTATCAACATTTATTGACTATTTGCCATGCAATTTCTGGGCATGATTCAAAAATTAAGAGAAAATATCCAGATGGCATTATCCTATGGGTCAAAAAAAAACAAGGAAGAAAAGAAAAAGAGAGAGAGGACATACAAGAGTAAGAGAGATCATAATCAGGGACTTAAAAAATTTTTTTTGCTATAAGACTTAAAAGCCCAGTCAAGCTAGCTTAAAGCAATATTAATTTATTAAAAGAATTCTGGGATGTCTTAAAGGATCCAGGGTCAGAAAATACATCTGTTGCTTCATGAAGAAATGGAAAGATATTAGTAATTAAGAAAGATTTGTTCTCTCTTATATTCTTTGTCTCGTTTTTGCTTTCTCTTGTCACATGGCCTCATGCCTCTGCCTGTTTCTGAATCTGTTATTTTGCTTTCTTCTCTCTGAAATTTGGTTCTTTCTGCTTCCTCATCAGCATAATTACACCCGAATGGCCACCCTTGTTCCTGATACTACAGTATCTTTTTAGCTCTAGCTGACTCTCAGTTCGTGGGTTCTTAGTTCAAGTTCTCAAGTGAGAGGGTCTGATGGGACCAGTACAAGGGTCAGATGTCCACCCTTATCCAATCAGCTCTTGGCCACGGAGGAATGAGGTCGTGTGATATAAACAGCTGTAGACGGATGAGGCAGCTCTCAGAAGAGGGCATGAGCTGGGCAAGCACCCTAAAGTGTGTTGATGATAAGCAGTAAGCTGAATACCGAGGACAATTTTAATTCAGAGTGTGGTTGCTGAGAAACCATTTGGAAAAACAGCTTATGGCAGAGGTTCCAAATGGTGTGTGTGTGTGTGTGTGTGTGTGTGTGTGTGTGTGAGAGAGAGAGAGAGAGAGAGAGAGAGAGAATACAGAATTCCCATTATAGAAACCAGGCCTAAACGGGAAGGAAACTAGTCTTGCAGATACCAAAAATGGGTCTAAGAACAGTAGGTTGTCCTAGGGCCGGAGGATGGAAATTGTTTAGACTGTCCAGAAAACTGGAACCTGGAGGAGGACAGTACCTGGAGGAAAAGCCTTCTGAGGCAGTGTGTGCGTGTGTGTGTGTGTGTGTGTGTGTGTGTGAGAGAGAGAGAGAGAGAGAGGGACAAGAGCTCGTAATAATAATTTCTTAGTGCAGCTTTGGCTTATACATGTACCTAGAATGGGTTTCCTGTACCTCTAAGGGGCTTAGACCATTCTAGCCCTCCAGCCTTTTATGTGAAGTATAAATGAGAATAACTAATAAAAACAAAAGAAAGTTAATAGAAATAAAGAAATGATGGAGGAGGGGGAGAAGGAGTAAGAAAGGGGGAGGGGAGGAGGAGACCGAAGGGAAGCAGGGAGAAATTGTTTGCTACTTTAAACTTAGATTACGTTAAGTACTGGGAAACTGCTTTAGGAACATTAACCTTTTAAAAACGTACACCCAGAAATTCCCATCCAATATGTTTAGTTAGTTGAATCCTTGGACTGAGTGTGCATATTGTTCAGGAATGGAAGAATGAGGTACTATGAGAGAAGAGTCAGAAGAGAAAGGTTTAGGTCCAGGAATATAGTTTTTTGCTGGAAAAAAATTGCTGTTTTTTAAAAAAAACTCTTAGTTAGGTGGTAACATTGTGTTGAAGCTCTAACAATAGATGAATTGGGTGTCAAAATCTAAAATGCCAGTTTCCAAGCAGAATTTAAAAACATATATTCAGAAGAAAGTGTGAGCAGTGATTTTTCCTGGGGAGCAGAATTGAACTTGCGGAGAGGGGTAGGAAGAGGGATTTACTTTTCATTTTGTACTCCTTTGTCGTGTCTGACTTTAAAAAACTAATTTAAAATTTTATTATAGTTAGAAGAAAACAAAAAATATCATCTATGTTAAAAACTCATGGGCTTCCCTGGTGGCGCAGTGGTTGAGAATCTGCCTGCTAATGCAGGGGACATGGATTCGAGCCCTGGTCTGGGAGGGTCCCACATGCCGCAGAGCAACTAGGCCTGTGAGCCACAACTACTGAGCCTGCGTGTGTGGAGCCTGTGCTCCGCAACAAGAGAGGCCGCGATAGTGAGAGGCCCGCGCACCGCGATGAAGAGTGGCCCCCGGACTTCCCTGGTGGCGCAGTGGTTGAGAGTCCACCTGCCGATGCAGGGGACGCGGGTTCGTGCCCCGGTCTGGGAAGATCCCACATGCCGCGGAGCGGCTGGGCCCGTGAGCCATGGCCGCTGAGCCTGCGCGTCCGGAGCCTGTGCTCCGCAACGGGAGAGACCACAACAGCGAGAGGCCTGCGTACCAAAAAAAAAAAAAAAAAAAAAAAAGAGTGGCCCCCGCTTGCCACAACTAGAGAAAGCCCTCGCACAGAAACGAAGACCCAACACACTAAAACTAAATAAATTAATTAATAAACTCCTACCCCCAACATCTTAAAAAAAAACAACAAAAAACTCATGGAAACACATTAATAGGGACAAATATTTATTTCCAGCTCGGTTGGAGTATTAAGTTTTTGTGGAAGTGGGTTTTGTTGTTTGTTTTTAAATGTCTGAAGTTTATCTGTCTTCAGCAGCAACATTTCAACTATTTTGAGTGAAAATCTCTCTAAGGTACATGCTGCTCCCTTGCTTTCTTAAAAAGAGAATATTTGATGATTCAGGGATATGATGATTAAAGTGTGTAGAAACTCAGACAAAAGGTTAAAAAGTTCAGTAACTTGAATTTTATGTGGATTTCTAATTTAAAATAGAAATACAGCCTAACGCACAGTTGGAACATAAATTATTCTTTTAAGAGTACAGTATGTGGTTCCAGGATTCTAAGAGAAGGATATGGAAAACAATGAAAAAAAATCTGTTAATTAATAAAGGCTTCTAAAGCCAACTGTTCTTAAGTATTTTAATATTAAATTGAGAAAAATGTGATGCTGCTTATTTTATTATAATCATGGCACTGTTTTTTAAAATGACTGGAAACCAAATCAAACCCAACATGTAGCCTAGCAACCATGAGAAACAAACATTTTACTTTGTTTCTTAAGCTAACTGATGTTAAAACACTACCAAAGATTTGGGCTTCCCTGGTGGCATAGTGGTTGAGAGTCCGCCTGCCGATGCAGGGGACACGGGTTCGTGCCCTGGTCTGGGAAGATCCCACGTGCCGCGGAGCGGCTGGGCCCGTGAGCCATGGCCGCTGAGCCTGCGCGTCCGGAGCCTGTGCTGCGCAACGGGAGAGGCCACAACAGTGAGAGGCCCGCGTAAAAAACACTACCAAAGATTCCTAAAAATACCTGCCTCTGAGTTCAGTTCTTGGTTAATCTTTTTAGTTCTAAAACACACTTTTTTCCCCCATTAGAACACATGACATTAAAATTCCTAAGATGCAATTTAGTAATAATATCAGTAATTTATCAACTTTTCTTTTCAAATAATTTTAAATTGCTTTCAATATTAGTACTCTAAAATGACAAATCAAATATCTACAAACATGGATTACTTAGGAAAACTTTTCTTTTGGCTTAGAACTTAATTGGAAGGGAGATGGTGTACAGATGAAAAGTTTTGGTGCCAAAGATGTGTGTTGAAGAAAGAAGTAATAGTTCACAGTTGTCTTTTACAAGTGAATTTCCACTAACTGAATCCACATCCTACAGATACATGGTTCATGCAGGAGGAGAGAGTCTTTATAGCTCTATCACTCATGCTGTGTTATCAGAGCAGGATTATATAAGACGTTATGACTTCTAGATGAGGGCCTTGTCTAAATAGGAGATCTAGAAATAACCTAAACAAAGACATGGCTATGTGACTCCCTGGAGAAGAGTTAGTTTATACTCCTGCTATGAGAGATATCAGCAAGTTATTGTTTTTTGAAAATATATTTTTAAAATATTGAATATCTAACAAGAACAAATTATCTTTTGTCTCATTTGCTTAGAGATAAATGGAGATAAATCAGGTGGAGAAGATGTAATATGGGTAGAAAGATAACTGCTGTTTATTTAAATTTAGATAAATAAAAATAATGATGCTAGCAAATATTTATTAAGCATTTATTATGTGCTGAACACTGGGTAAACGCCCTACATTTAATCCTCATAACTATACTTGAAGTAGGTAGCTAGAGTTACTCATTTTAAATATGTAGAATGAGTGGATAGAAAGTTTAGGTATCTTGCCGAAGGTAACACACAAAAGGTGGCAGAACCAGTTTCAAGCCTAAGCATGTCTTGGTTCCAAAGGTCTAGTTCATGACCATGAGAGTACATTTAAGTCCTCATTTATTGTTCGGTATTAGCTAATTGGTCTATATTAATAGGTTTGTATTCTATTTTGAAGTTCTATTAAGATTGCCAGATAGTCAAGAGATTAACAAATTACTGGAAACTAGACCATTTGTTTTTGCTGAATTTAATTGAGTTAAGTCTATACTCAGTAAATCTTATAATAAAGCAAAGAGTGTCTTCTTATGCAGGTGGGCTATATACCAGCTCATCTTAGCTTCCTACTGTGTTTTATATAATTTTATTTCCCTAGAGCTTAGCTCAGAGCCTTAAATATAAGTGCTCAATGAAAAATTGTTGAACAAGTGAATCTAGTTTACATTTAGATCTTAGATTTCTTTTAGCCATTAAATCTTTTATGTGTTGACTGTGTCAAACTATGAATCACAGTAAGAGTAACACATCTGTAGTGCTTCGCTGGTGTCAGACACTATGTTAAATGCTATATATATGTTAGCTCATCTAATCCTTGCAATAATCTTATGAGATGTCTACTAGTTACCCCTGTTTTACAGATGAGGAAACTGAGCTAGAGAGAGAGATTAAGAAATTTACTAACATCATATAGCTTGTCAGTAGTGAAGCCAGGATTTGAACTCAGGCTCTCTGGCTCCAGAGACTTATGGTCTAGATAGCATTAAGAGGAGAAGAATTGAGTAGTATCAGGTTGCCTGGGAAACATTAAATTGTCTTTTCCTTCTTTTTCCCTTCATCCAACCTCATACTCTGCTCCACAACTCACCCCACTTCTTTCCCCAAAAGTACACTTAGGATGGCCAAATTATTTATCATTATAGAAAGGGACACTTTTGAGCGTAAAAGGCGGTGCTAATTGGATGGAATGCCAGGACAAAAAGCATAAACACAGACTGCCCTGGAAATCGGGATTTTGGGTCATCATAAATATGCTGTGCTTATGTTTTGCCTTTTTTTGTTGTTGTTTGGAGTTGCATGAAGTAAGCACAATGAAACAGATGTACCAACATTGATTTTGCCAGCCCCTATTTCATGATATTAAGCTGTTTCCAATAGTTTGCTATTTAAAAAAAGCTGCAGTGTATAATCTTATGCCTTCATATTTCACACCTATGTGTGAGTAAATCTGTGGGATAATCTTTGCTGGGCTAAAGAGTATGCATACTTGTAACTTTGATAGACATTGCTGTAATTCCCTCCAAAGAGGATTTACCAATACCTATTCCTATCAACATGCATGAGAGTGCCTGTTCCCAATATACTTGCCAGCGGAGTATGCATAAAACTTTAGAGCTTTGCCCATTTGATAGGTGAAAAATGACATTTCAGTGTGAAGTTTATTTGCATTTCTCTCATTTTTATTTCCTTTTTATAAACTGTCTGTACTCTTTTCCTATTTTTCTTTTCCTATGGGATGGATGGCTTTGCTATTTGACTTGTGTGAGCCCTTAATACAGCCCTTTGTGATACTTGTTGAAATGTATTTTCCAAGTCTGTCATTTGTCTTTTCATTGTGCTCATGATAGTTTTCGCTATGCAGAAAATTTTACTTATAGTTGTGTTTATTTGTATTATGTGTTTAGGTTTTTAATCAGACTTAGGAAGTCTCCCAAACTCTAAGTTTATATTTAAAAAAAACCCAAAATGGTTTCTTCTGTGACTTTTACAGTTATTTTTTACATTTTTATAATTTATCCACCTGAAATTTATTTTGTGTAAAGGTGCTACGGATAAACTTGTTTTCCAGATGACTACCTAGTTTTCCAATACCATTTGTTAACCCATCTTTCCCAAAATTTTTGATGTCAGTTTAATTATACACTAAATTCTGGTATGTATTTGACTCTAATTCTTTTTGTAGTGTTCCGTTGATCTGTCTAGTTGTGTGCAGTAAAGATTGTTTTAATTATCATAGCTTTACAGTATGTTTTAAATGTCTAATAAGGCTGTTTCCTCCACTTTATATCTTTTTTGCAGAATTATCCTAACTGTACTTTTATGTTTTTTTTATATATACACTTTGGAACTAGGTTATCCAGTTGTGTGGATACATAAAATTTTTCTCCTAAAGAATATTTTATAAATACACACATACATCTCAAACCCAGACCCACACATAAAACAAATAAGTTCCCTCCTTCCAAAATACATAAAGTTATTGTTAAAGTTATTAGAGTATGTATGTTTGTACACAGCATACAGACAACATGTTATTTTATGGACTTGAATATTCAGATAAACAAGAGTATATAAGGATTCAATACCAAAACCATCACACATATATTGCTATTTGTACATTTATTCAAGCTATCACAGGGCTTTCCTTCTGTTACAGTTAGGCTGTGAATTGTCTCCAGTTTGTTAGGAAGAATACTTTTTCAGTCAGCTGGTGAAGTCAAGAGAATGTCAATTCTAATTTATTTCCCTGTTGTTTGTTTCTATCTCCTCTCTCTCAGCGGTGTCAAGATATGTCAGTGACATCAGCTGGTACATTCCAACTTCTTTTAGAAAACAAAAGAAGGGGGGAAAAACAATTACCCAAAAATGCATTGTCCAAACTCCTTGGGTCCTTTTAGTCCCAGAGGAAAATTTAGGGAATTGTTTCTTTCTGTGAAATAATCTTATTGGATTCAGACCGTATTTACTCAATTTATCCTATAGTTAAAAAAAGAGAAAGAAATGTCTTTGCTTTCGGTAACCACTGTACTTTATCTCACATGATTCCGTAGTCATCGTTGTGAAATGCAAGCAGAGTTTTGTGTTAGGCCTCATGGCTCCCTTCTTACCCACAGTTAACCTGCTTACTAACACCATTTGGCCATTCTCTTTAGTCATCCCTGCTGGACTTATGTGGCTCAGTTAAGATTTTTTTCTTTTGCCTTTCTTGGCGACCGTACTGGCATGGCTTCCAGAAGGAGAGGTGTTGACACATAAGTGATGTGTCTAACAGTTAGTAGGTTTTGTTTTTTTTTTTTTTCCTGAAGCTGGCTTTGTTTGATTTCTGACCCAAATTAGGTTTTTAGAATATATGAGGAAAATCTCTTTGGTAGAGAAAACAAAATTTCAAAAAAGAGTTTTTCTCATTACCGTCCAGCATCTTTGTGATGATTTTGTTCCTGAAAATAACTATAGAAAATTATCTCTGGACCATGAGAACACAAATTTGTCCTAGTTCTTGACAGCCCAAAGTGTTCAAGATGAGGACTTCTCTAAACAAGTAGCTTAGCATGAAGGTGATTATGAATGTTTGGAAATTCCATGCTGGATGTGTGGAGGGGAAAGTGTCACAATGTTAGGAGGTGAACATTTCTGCTTGGACTGAATGTACCCTAATGTCTTACAAAGGAAACATTAACTGTGTAATAGCTAGGGATCCAGTTAGGATGTGATATTTTTTTTTGGCCAAATAGTGCCTTAAGGTAGGCTTGGAAGTCAGACAGACCTGGATGGGAACTCTGGCTACACAGCATATAAGGGTCATGAGCTTGGGTACACTGCTTAATCTCTCTAGACCTCAGCTTCTTCAATCATCTTAACTGTGTGTGTGTGTAAACGCTAACTTTGTTGAATTAGCGAACATGTATAAAAACACCAAACCAAGTGCTTAAAAAATAATAGATACTATTTTAAGTTTAAAAACTGGCTCTGGTAAGAGTGTAATATAAACATTAAAAAACTTGGAATGTTTTAAGTACTATCCCAGAGTCACTTATATGTGGAATCTAAAAAAACTGAATTTGTAAAGACAGAGAGTAGAATGGAGTTTAGCAGGGGCTAGGGGTTGGGGAAATGGGGAGATGTTCAAGGGTATAAACTTGCAACTAGTGGATAAATAAGTTCTGGAGATCTAGTGTACAACATAGTGATTATAGTCATCAATACTGTATTATAAACTTCAAAGTTGCTAAGAGACTAGATTTTAACTGTTCTTAATACAAAAAAGAAATGATAATTACGTGACATGATAAAGGCGTTAGCTAACACTACGGTAGTAATCGTATTACAATACATAAATGCACCAAACCAAAAAAAAAAAAAAAAAAAAGAAAAGGGTTAGCTGAAAAGAACCAAAATAAGTCTGCAAATTGAAATTTATATAACTGACAACATAGTCTCTGTAGTTTTGTAATTAACAGAGTACTCCTGGTTTCACCTCTTACTAGCTTTATTGCTTTGGATAGGTGACAATTTTGCTATACTTCTTTACATAGCTGTAAAATGGGTATAATGATTGTATATGCCTTACCATAGAGGAAGTATAGAATAATGCTTAAGAGCATAGTTTCTGGGAGAAAGCCTTCCTAGGGTCAAATCCTACCTCCACCATTTACTTGTTTGTGGTTTGTCATGACCTTGGGCAAGTTACTTAATCTTTGGATGTCTTGGTTCCTTATTTGTAAAGTGGTAGTAATAGTAGTATCATCTTATAAGGTTGTTATGCATGTTGAGTTAGTTTATGTATTTAAAGCTGTTCACTTAGTGAGCAATATGTAAGTGTTAATATTTATTGTAATGACCTTATTCAATTGTAAAGGGAATTAAATAGAATTCATATTATAATACCTTCTTCATGATTAAGCATTCAGTAAATGTTAATTACTGTGGCTGTTACTATTTGGGTCTAGTTCCAGCTCTGCATTGGCCATTGGCATACCACAGTCAGATTAATTTTCTTAAAGTAACACTTTTGTCATGTTTTACTCATGGTAAACACTCTCAGTTGCTGCCTATACCTGTAATAGTGGTCCTCCTTAGACTATCTCTATCCTAATCATTTTAATCTATTCCCCAGGCATGCCTCACACCATCACTTCACCTAGTTTAAGATTTTCTCCTCACTCATTGTTCGTCAAGAACTGTGAATAGTCTGAGATTTTACCTCACTTAGAAGCTAACAAATTAGCCTGCCACAGTTTCGTGGATGCTGGCAGAAGACTTGAAATTCCTGGGTTATTACTCATAGAACAGCAAGCAGTGTGAGCCTCATGTTTGCATCCATTATTCTTACTCCCTCAATCCCCGGAGCGGGGTGGGGGTGGGGAATGCAGAGGAGCCCAGGTGGGTGTTCTTCATGCAGTGGGCTTGTGTCATAGCTGAGGAACTCCAAGCTTAGGATGCCTGATATCCTTTGATAACAACTCAGAACTCAATAAATAGTAGTTTCATAGAGCTTATTTGCAATGTAGAATCTGAAACAGTATTTGTTACTATGTTGCATTACAGTTATCTTGCATCTTGAACGAATCCTTTACCCATGTATGATTTTGTGACATATTGACCTTTTGAAAAATATTGGTTTCCTAGGTTATGTCAACCTCCCAAATATTGGGACACATTTCCATAAACAATATAAAAGATTACATTTGTTAATATCATTATTGACCACAACAGAAAAATCTTTAAATATTGGGAAACAATGAGGCTCAAAGAATCAGATATAAGTTTTCCAAAATTTGGATTTTCCTAATATCCTAATTAAGATGAATTTTATACTTTTCTAATATTCATGAAAAACATGTTTTAAAAATTCAACTTGAAACTCAAACATTCACATAATTGCTTTTCTTTGAGACAAGCATTGTTTCAATGTCAGAAGAGCTTTATGTGTGCTTTTAATTTCATCCCACAGAATATTTAAAAGGTGCGTACCCAAGAGTTAAAATTTTGAAAAATCAGTAATTTTTACTGCTTCATCAAAGATATTCTTAAATAATGGTGGTGAAAAATGCAATAATATTCTAGTGTAGTTTGCTGCCACTGACTTATTCATGCTAAGTTGCCAGCAGTTGTACACCATTGTTTTTTGCAACATTAGTGCAAATGTCAACACAGTGAAAATGGCAAATAACATCTTAGTAGTATTATGAAGATAATTTTGACCTTGTGGATCCCTGGAAAAGGTCTCCAAACCTCTCAAATGATCTTGGATCATCTGTGAGAACTGCTGAGGTAGGGAGACCTGTTAAGAGCTGTTACAAGAGGAAATTGAAGGGGACTTGAACACAGAATGTAGAGCATGAAAGAAAAGCGATTTGAGAAATGGAGCACACTGATTCTAAGTTGTCTGTGGATAGCTCAGGTACAGATTTATGGTAGCCTTTAGAAAATATAAGTCTGAGTATAGAAAGTCAGATTTAATGATCTGTGTAATGGAGGCGTCCACACATAGGTTGAAGTCATCAGACTGTGCATAGCATAGTGGTTTAAGGCAGGGGTCCCCAATCCCTGGGCCGCGGACCGGTACCAGTCCGTGGCCTGTTAGGAACCTGGCCGCACAGCAGGAGGTGAGCGGCGGGCAAGCGAGGGAAGCTTCATCTGCAGCTCGCCATCTCTAGCATTAACACCTGAACGCCTGAACCGTCCTTCCCCCCTACCCCAGGTCCGTGGGAAAATTGTCTTCCATGAAACTGGTCCCTGGTGCCAGAAAGGTTGGGGACCGCTGAATAGGCTTCCTTGTTTTAAATTCTAGTTCTGCCACTTTCTTTTTTTTTAAAATATTTTTTATTGAAGTATAGTTGAATTACAATGTTGTGTTAATTACTGCTATACAGCAAAGTGACTCAGTTATACATACACACACACGCACACACACACACACACACACACACATTCTTTTTCATGTTCTTTTCCATTATGGTTTATCACAGGCTATTGAATATAGTTCCCTGTGCTATACAGAAAGACCTTGTTGTTTATCCATTCTATATATACCAGTTTGCATCTGCTAATCCCAAACTCCCACTGCTACCATCTCCCACCCCCCTCCCCCTTGGCAACTACCAGTCTATTCTCTATGTCCCTGATTTTGTTTCTGTTTTATAGATAAGTTCATTTGTGCCATATTTTAGATTCCACATATAAGTGATATCATATGGTATTTGTCTTTGTCTTTCTGACTTCACTTAGTATGATAATCTCTAGTTGCATCCATTTTGCTGCAAATGGCATTATTTCATTCTTTTTTATGGCCGAGGTGTATTCCATTATATATATGTACCATATCTTCCTTATCCATTCATCTGTTGATGGACATGTAGGTTGTTTCCATGTCTTGGCTACTGTGAATAGTGCTGCTATGAACACAGGGGTGCATGTATTTTATTTTTTATTTTTTTGCAGTACGCGGGCCTCTCACTGTTGTGGCCTCTCCCATTGCGGAGCACAGGCTCTGGACGCACAGGCTCAGCGGCCATGGCTTACGGGCCCAGCTGCTCCGCAGCATGTGGGATCTTCCCAGACCGGGGCACGAACCCGCGTCCCCTGCATTGGCAGGCGGACTCCCACTGCGCCACCAGGGAAGCCTGCATGTATCTTTTTGAATTATAGTTTTGTCTGGATATATGCCCAGGAATGTGATTGCTGGATCATATGGTAATTCTATTTTTAGTTTTCTGAGGAACCTCCATACTGTTTTCCATAGTGGCTGCACCAACTTACTTTCCCACCAACAGTGTAGGAAGGTTCCCTTTTCTCCACACCCTCTCCGGCATTTGTTATTTGTAGACATTTTAATGGTGGACATCCTGACTGTCTGCCACTTTCTTAATCAGTTTGTGTGTTGGCATCCTCATCTGGAAAATGGATAAAATAATAGTATTTACCTCAAGTGGTTGTTATGAGGAGTACATGTGTTGATATTTGCAAAATGCTTAGAACAGTGTTTGACACATAGTAATACACATGTATATTAATTCATATATGAAATCCATATTTATAGTAATCCATATATATATAATTTTTAAGAATAAATGAAATAGAAGAATGGGAGTATGTGAGATTATTCTGGGAGAATATTGGGAAAGAAGAAAGCCCAGGGTTGAGGGGAACTGATATTAAGAGAAAAGCAAAAAAAAAAAAAAAGGAGCCAGCAAAGGAGACAGGGATGAGGGGATGAGAGAGGCAGGCGAAAACTCTGGAGAGTGGTTGACTGGAAGCCCAGGAGGAGTGTGCAGAAATGTGGACTTAGGCAGGAATGTAAACCTTGAGATGGCAGGTGCTGCATCTACTTCGTTCTTGGCTCAATTCCCTGGACTTAGCATTGTGCCTGATACAGAGCAGGTGCCCAATAACTATGTGGTGAATGAAAATTGTTATAGAGAAGTCAGAAAAGATAAGGGCCTGAATATATTCATTTAGGATTAGCAAAAATAGGTCAGTTGGGGACTTAGACCCTCTATTTAATGCCAAACTAACATCAGAATTAGTTGTTGAAATCTTCTTACTCTGTGGTTTAACCATTAGAGTTATTGTATTTTACCATAGTTTCATTACATTTTTATGAAACCAGACTGAAGTCTCATTTTTTTAAATAAGTAAATTCTGCCCATGATCACAGTAATATTTTTAGTCTTTTTTCCTAAAAGCCAAAATTAGTCATTAGATAGAAGTCCTGATCATTAACCAGGCCACTGGATGACTCAAGATTCCATCATTTGACCTCATATTGAAAATATGAGGGCTAAACAGAGTTTGTCTGACAAGCAGCACTGCAGCAGTCTTTTCTGCTTTTCAATTTTACTGCACAGGAAAAACATAATCAAAGCACTGGTTTTCCTTTTATTTTGGCCAGTGGCAGTATGTTGCTCTTCACTGAGAATGGTCTGACTATAAAAATCTCCACATGAGGAGGTGGTTACAAATGAATACCAGCACCACATTTTCTGGGCTGCTTAGACCAATGGATTCCATTTAACTGGTGTCATATTAAATATCCCTAATTATTACGTTAATTTTGCCACTTCCTTGCTCAGAAATTTTCTATGGAGTGTATATCGAAGCCTCTTTTAATCTGGCTAAGTTCCCTTTCTGAACTCCCCCTGCAGAAACCCTATACTATAGTCACAGGAGGTTACATTCTTTTCTTTTCTCAAACACTTCACTCCCCTACTTGTTTAACTTTTGTTAGATCTATTCTTAGAAATCTTATAGTATTTGTTTTGAATGGAATATTTTTTGTTATATTATCTAATGGATTATTACTGGTGCTTAGGAACATGTCATCAACTTTTGTAGGTTACTCTTTTATTCATAATGGCTGAATATAGAGGCTATTGAATTTTCTGTGTAGACAACCATATTTTCCACAAATAATGACACATCTCTTTCTTTCCAATTATTATGCCAAAAAATTTTATTGACTTGCATTTATTAGAACTTACACTAAAGTGTTCAGTAGAAGCAGTGATAGCTGGCATCCCTATCTTTTTCCTGACATTTAAAAGAATGCTTCTCAAATTTCATCATTAAGCTACTTGATGAATAAATATATGTGTGAGTCAGCATTCCAGGTGGTTATGAGATAGGGCTCTGGACCAATCTGCCTGGGTTTAAGTTCTAGCTGTGTTACTTACTGCTGTGTTATATTGGAGAAATTAACTCTGGCTTGATTTCCTCATGTGTAATAGAGGGGATGATAGCACCTAATCATAGGGTTATTGTAAAGATTCAATGAGTTAATACTTGTAAAGTGCTTACAACCATCTGGCACATAGCAAGCATGATACTGTGTTCCTTATGTAAATATACTGAATTGGTCATTTGAAATTTCTCATTCAATATATTACTTTAATTTATATTATTATATGTAATGGCCTTTAAGTTCCTGAGATAAATCATGTTTGATTGTGAATTTTAAAGGGCATGTAAATTGGTATAGCCACTATGGAAAACAGTATGGAGGTTCCTTAAAAAACTAAAAATAGAGCTACCATATGATCCAGCAATACCACTCGTGGCATCTATCTGCAGAAAACCATAATTTGAAAAGATATGTGCACCCCAGTGTTCATTGCAACACTATTTACAATACCAAGACATGGAAGCAACCTAAATGTCCATCGACAGATGAATAGATAAAGAAGATGTGGCAATTGTTTGCAATGGAATATTACTCAGCCATAAGAAAGAATGAAATAATGCCATTTGCAGCAACATCCATGGACCTAGAGATTATCATACTAAGTGAAGTAAGCCAAAGACAAATATATGATGTCACTTATATGTGGAATCTAAAAAAAAAATAATACAAATGGACATGAGTTCCTACAAAATAGAAAAAGACCCACAGACATAGAAGACAAACTTACGGTTACCAAAGGGAAAAGTGGGGGAGGGATAAATTAGGAGTTTGGGATTAACATGTACACACTACTATATATAAAATAGATAACCAACAAAGACCTACTATATAGCACAGGGAACTATTCTCAATATTTTGTAATAAACTATAAGGGAAAAGAATCTAAAAAAATAGATATATATGTATGTATAACTGAATCACTTTGCTGTACACCTAAAACTAACACAACATTATAAATCAACTATGCTTCAATAAAATTAATTAGTTAATTAAAAAAATACATGGTTCACTTCTATTCAATACTGTACTGGAGGTTCTAGTCAGGGCAATTAGGCAAAAGAAATAAAAGGCATCCAGATTGGAAAGGAAGAGGTAAAATTATACCTGCAGATGATGATATTATATACAGAAATCGTAAGGAATTCATGCTAAGAGAAAAATCTATTAGAGCTAATAAGTGAGTTCAGCAAGGTTTCAGGGTATAAGATCAATATACAAAAATCAATTGTATTTCTATATACCCAGCAATGAACAATTAAAAAGGAAATTAAAATAATTCCATTTACAATAGCATCAAAAAGAATAAAACAATTAGGAATAAAGTTTACAAAAGAAGTTCAATACTTATACACTGAATACTATAAAGGATTTTTGAAAGAAACTAAGGAATATCTAAGTAAATGAAAAGTTATCTTTTGCTGAAGGATTGGAGGACTTATTAAGATGGGAATACTCCCCAAATCTGATCCACAGATTCAATACAATCCTTATCAAAATTCCAGCTGCTTTTTTAAAAAAAGAAATTGACAAACTAATCCTAAAATTATGCATAAATATAAGGGTCCCAGACTAGCCAAGCCAATCTTGAAAAAGAACAAAGTTGGAGACTCACATTTCCTGATTTCAAAATTTACTACAAAACTGTAGTACTCAAGGCAGTGTGGTACTGGCATAAGGATAGACATATAGATCAATGGAATAGAATTGAGAATATAGATATAAATCCTTCCATTTAGGATCAATTGATTTTTGACAAGGGTGTCAAGGCAACTCAATAAAGAAAGAATGGTGTTTTCAACAGATGCTGCTGTGACAAGTGGATATCCACATGTAAAAGAACGACATTGGAACCCTACCTTACAACATACACAAAAATTAAAAATGAGTCAGTGATCTACAAATAAGACCTAAAATCATAAAACTCATAGAATAAAACATAGAAATAAATATTGTGACCTTGAATTAGGTAATGGTTTCTTAGACATGACACCAAAACATAAGCAATGAAAGAAAAAATGGAATGCATCAACTTAAAAACTTTTGAGCTTTAAAAGACATTTTTGAGAAAGTGATAAGATAAACCACAGAATGGAGGAAGATATTTGTAAATTATATTTATAATAAGGGATTAGTATTCAGAATACATAAAGAACGCTTATAGGGAATTCCCTGGTGGCACAGTGGTTAAGACTCCACACTCCTAATGCAGGGAGCCCGGGTTCAATTCCTGGTTAGGGAACTAGATCCCATGTGCATGATGCAACTGAGTTTGCATGCCACAACTAAGGAGCCCGCATGCCACAACTAAGGAGCCCACATGCCACAATTAAGGAGTCCACATGCTGCAACTAAGGAGCTGGTGAGCTGCAACTAAGGAGCCCTTGAGCTGCAACCAAAAGGAGCCCACCTGCTGCAGCTAAGTAGCCCACGAGCTGCAACTAAGGAGCCCTCCTGCCACAGTGAAGGCCCAGTGCAACCAAATAAATAAATATTTTAAAAAAAGAACGCTTACAAAGCGACAATAAAGAGACAGATGACCCAATTAAAAAATGGGCATAAGATTTGAATAGACATTTCTCTAAAGAAGATATAAATGGCCAAAAAGCATATGGAAAGATGATAAAAATCACTAGTCATTAGAGAAATACAAATCAAACCACAATGAAATACCACTTCACATGCACTAGGATGGCTATAATAGAAAAGATGAGCAATAATAAGTGTTGATGAGAATGCAGAGAAACTTGAACACCTGCACATTTCTAGTGGGAAAGTAAAATGGTGCAGCCTCTTTGCAAAAGAGTTTGGCTGGTCCTCAAAAAGTTATATATAAGAGTTACTATATGATTCAACAGTTTTACTCCTAGGTATATAGACATTGAAAACATATGTCCACCCAAAAATTCGTTCATAAATGTTCATAGTAGTATTACTCATAATAGCCCCAAAGTGGAAACAAACCAAATGTTCATCAGCTGAGGAATGGATAAACAAATGTGGCATAACCATATAACAGAATATTATTCAGCAGAGGAAAAGATACTTGCTGCATCAAGTATCAGTAGCAATGGATGAACCTTGAAAACATTATGTTAAATGAGAGAAGACAATCACATAAGGATAGTAGCGAATGTCCAGAATAGGCAAATTCATAGAGATAGAAAGTAGATCAGTGGTTTCCAGGGGCTGGGAGTAGGGGCTGGGGGTGACTGCTTATGATATGGGATTTCTTATTGGGGTGATGAAAATGTTCTAGAAGTTGTAGAGGTTGCACAACTTTGTGAATATATTAAAACCGACTGAATTGTACACTTAAAATTGTGAATTTTATGATATGTGAATTACATCTCCTCAAAAATGTTTAAAGAATACATGGTTGGATTTAACTTTCTAGTATTTAATTTAGAATATTTGCATAAATGTTTATGAGTGAGATTGTTCTTTTCTGTTCTCACACTATCTTTAGTTTTCGTATCTGAACCCAAATAATCTGACTCCTCTCATTGTTTTGTATGCAGTCCTTATTTCTCTCCAAGTCTAATTCCACTTTTGCATTAATTCCTATCCCTTCTTGCCTATTTAAGGACATAATTCTAGCAGTCTCCCTCTCTTCCCTACATCAATAATTTATCCTTTTTATTTGATAATACCAAGTGAGTATTCAAAAGTGATACAACAGCTCTTATTGTGAAAGCACCTCCTCTAGACTACACAGTCTTCTCTAGCTACTGCCATGTTTCTTTGCTTCTCATAATAGCAAAACTTATTGAAAAATTTACTTATGGTCACCAGCTCACTTCTTTCCCCCCCGATGCTCTCTTGGAACCATTTCAATCAGGCTTTTGTCCTCACTTATGTGCTAAACCTACCAGTTAACTCCATGTTGTTGAATTCTAATGATCAGCTCTCTGTTATCATCTTACATGAACTCTCAGAAGCATTTTTTTTACAATGGATTACTCTCTTGAAATATTTTCTTCAGTTTACTTCTGGGATGCCACTTTCTTGGCTATATGATTGAAGATCATGGCTTTTTGCTGGTTGTCAGCTGAAGAGCATGCTCAGGTGCTGGAAGACCACCCAGAATTCCTTGCCATATGGGCATCTCCAACATGGCTGCTTACTTCATCAAGACCATAAGGATCTCTGACCTCAGGGAGAGCCCAGCCACCTTCACCTTATGTCTTTTCATCTGATTAAGTCAAACCCACCAGATGATCTCCCTTTTGATTAACTCAGAAGAAATTGATTTTGGATCTTAATTACATCTCAGATACCTTGACTGTGGCCATATTCTATTGACTAGAAATATGTCACAGGTCTTGTCCCACACTCAAGGAGTGGGAATTATGCAGGGCATGAACACCAAGGGGAAGAAATCATAAGGGCTATTTTACAATTATGCCTACCACACTCATCTGTTTGATCTCTCAAATGGGAATTCTTCAGGACTCAGTTCTTGGGTCTCTTCTTTGTCTGTTGTGCTGAATATCTTTCATTTGCCTCTCCACATTTGCCTTCTCCTCTTCTTTGATTTGTGCCCTAAGAGGTGATTTGAGTACACTGTATCAACAGATTCCCTGGCCCTTTTCTTCCTCTTGGAGGTTGGGAAAAGAGTGGAGTTGGGGTATTTATTCCTCTATCCTCCTAACTGCTGTGTTAACCTCCCTCGACTAAAGGTTACAGCTCTTGTCAGGGGGCCCTTTCCCTTCAGCCGCCTCCTCTGTGTTCCCCGTAACTCCTCCCTCCCTTTACCCCTTTAGGCTTCCTGCTATTAGGGTAGTGCATTATACCTTGTTCTTTACCCTAAAATCTGCCATGCCATTAAAATAGACCCTTTGTTAAACTCTTCTCAAACTGTATGGCTGGAGTGTGCTGCATGAACTGATGGATAAATCTACATGCTCTCCTTCACTGATCTCATCTAGTCTCATGGATACAAATTTCAGGATTCCTCTGACGACTCCTAAATTTCTATCTGTAGCCTGCACCTCTCACTTGGGATTCCTACTTGAAATTTCCACTTGGATATCTTCTTTATACCACAGACTTAACATGTCCCAAACCTCCAGCTCTATTCTCACCTAACTGCCAACCTCAAACATAACCTCTCCACATACTTTCCAGTTTCAGTAAATGGCAATATCATTCTTCCAGCTGGCTTCCAGGAGGCCAAAAAATCTGGAGTCATTTTTGACTTTCGTCTTTCTTTTACACTCCCCATTCCATCTAACAGCAATCCTCTTATCTCTATTCAACATATATTCATATTTCAACCACTTATCACCAGCTCCACTGCTTTCACCTTGGTCTGAACCATCATCATCTCTGGCCTGGATTACTTGAATAGGTTTCTAATTTGTTTCCTTGCCTCGTTTCACATTTCACTCCAGTCTTTTCTCAACAAGGCTGTTGTACTGATTTTTCAATATATAAGTCACATTATATCCCCCATCTCCTCAAAATCCTCCAGTGGCCTCTCATCTCACTTGGAGTAAAAGCCAAAGAACTTAAATGGTATAGAAGGCTCTATGTGATCTAACTGGGCTTCTGCTCCAGTTCCAACCTTTGCTTTTACCTCTCTTCTTTGCTCACTCCACTCTTGTCACACTAGTTTCCTTGCTGTTCTTTGAACATGTGCTCCTGCCTTAAAGCCTTTGAACTTCTTGTGCCATCTGCCTTGGACACTTGTCCCCTGCATATCTATATGGCTGACTCCTTCAAATCTCACCTTCTCACTGGTTCTTCTCCGGCACTCTCTATAAAAGAACTTCTTTCCACTTTGGTGCTCTTCTTCCTCCTTACATTACTTTACTTTTTCTTCATAGTACAATACTTTTACCATCTGACATATTATATATTCTTCTGTGTATTTGCCATCTGTTTCCCACACCGCCCCCTCCCCTGCAGTTAGAATATGCCGGGACTTTGTTTTGTTCATTCCTTTGTCTCCAGCACCGAGAATACTGCCTAGCATGTCATGCTGCTCGATAAATAGTTGTTGAGTAAATAATTGAGTATATTAATGAAAAAGCTTGTGTGATTAGGGCATTATCATATTGGTTTGGTAGTCAAAATGGATAAAGTCTCTAAAGTTGTTTTGTTTTGGGGCTCCTGATCCACAGTAGTATTGGGGATAGTACAAATATAGTTATGGAGCTAGGGGGTCTTTGAATCAGTTTCTGGTCTTAAGACTGTGTCTTTTTTCTCCTCTTTTCTCAGATCCAATACTTCCTAATAAACCACAGCCCCTAGCAGCAAGTGAGTTGTTTTTTAAGCATCCTATACCTGCGTGGTATTTCCCACCCAGCTGCAGCCTCAGGCAGGGTGCGTGGCTCTGGCTGCTCATCTGCCTGAGTCTTGCTTACCGCATGGCCTTCCTGTTCTGTTCCTGGCCTGTGGAGATATTTATCTTGATTTTGCACCCAGCTAATGTCTTAATGCGTTTACCTTTTTATGCATTTCCAATCATGGCTGAGGGTTTGGAACAAAGAGGGCGTGGTAATTTATGAACTCACTAAACCATCTCAGTTAGGAGTCTGCATGCATTTCCAAACAATGTTCGAATTGTTGCCAAATTTAATATCCAGGAGACAGCACATAAAAATTCAGATTTATAGTTTATCTTGAAAAGTTGGAACATCTGGCAACACTCAGCCTGCATTTCTGCATGTGACAACTGAGTGCAGGTAAGTAAATACTAAGACCCTTCAATGGGTCATGTACTGTACAAGTTGCCAAGTTCTCACCACTGCATATTTTCTTAAACTTGACAGAAAAATGACCTAACTCCTTTGCTTTATCTGCCTAACCCCTGTAGGTATTTTGATTTATGATCCCTATTTTGGGTACATGATGAGCTAAAGCATCAGGTAATTTATTAAGAGGTTAAAAAGCAAAAGCCACCAAACAAAAAGCATAGTGATTATTTTGAATCATATGTAAGAAATGGAGCAAGAGAGAGAGCCAGTAAGTTTTTTCTTCTGTATCTTCGTGCCCCAAACCTACTAAACCTGCAGCTTTTTCATTTTAGGGTAGACTTCTGCCCTTAAAATTTTTTTTTCTTTTAGATTAAACTTTATATCAGTGAATCCCCTGGAAATGAGTGATGCCATTACACAATGACTAACGCAGCACTGAGAATGTCATGTGTCTAGTCTTCTGCCAAGGTAAGGTCTCTCTAATTTAACAAAGAACTAACTCACTTGATGATATTGACAAGCTTTTCTTCCTAAACTGGGCTGAGTAGTTACGACAATCAAATTTTTCATGTATGCAAGAATCTAGGTAATCAGCTCCTTTTTGCCCAGCTACCACAGATATTCTTCCCAGAATCATCTGTGGCCAGCTTCAAGTACTGTTATACTTATTAAGGAATAAATTTCTGGTTTATATTAAATAGTGACTTCTGTCCAAAAATATACAGGTGTACAAGACTAACCAGGGAATGGGCATTTGTGTAGCTTATGTGATTTGTAGTTTCAGAAAAACCTGTTGCTTCCCATGTTTACCAGTGGGTCATGGTGCCAGACATGACTGTATTTCTCATTTATTCAGGTTGATGCAATTAAGCTAATGTTGAATAGCAAATAACTCCTCTTATGTTTGTGCCATTTGTCATCTCATTAGAGATTTCAGGTTTGCAAGGGCAGTTAACACAGTGCTGCTCGCTACTTCCTAAATACTCTTCCGGAAAACTTATGACATTGCTGCTTATTATATACACTATTACTTACCTGTGTCTATGTAAGGGGGCTTGCTTGTGATCTAGAGAGTTTAAGTTTTGAAGTATGGTTTGAAGTTATGGTTGTAGCATGTTTATCTGTTCAATTGTTGTTTCCCTTCCATAAAAGTTAGAACTCTGTCTTCAGAACAAACATTTGCTAGTATCTAATCACCACATTTCCAAAGAAGAGTCATTACACAGAACAAGATTTAAAGAAAATCAGACATTAAGTACACATTTTAACAATAAAATGAAATATTATCAGTATTTGTTTAATCTGACCTTGTTTTTTCTCCTAAGCTTGAGTTGGATCAATTCACTTTGAATGACAAATATTATTTTCATTTATCATTTTTATTATTTTGTTGTTGTTTGAATACAAGCCCAGGTGGTTGATTCCCCTCAGCATTTGAGGGAATCTTTAGCTGCTTACTCAGGAACTATTTAGAAGGCAAGTTACAATTTCTCAGGAACAGTTGGCTCATAGGCAGGGATAGAAAAATGGATTTTGTGGACCCATCTATATCACCTGAGTCTAAGGTTAGATAATCTCATTTGAACCCTGTAGATTTAAAAGTCTTCTCTTAAGTCAGAGTAGGATCTTTCTTTCTAGAAGTTCTAACAGTTTCTTTTTCCCTTCCTTAACTGTTCACATATGTTTAACTCCAAAACACTCCAATTTTTTTCTTTTTAATCACCTACCCTATATTTTGGGACTCTAGGAATTTCATCTTAAAATTCTAATTCAAATAGTTGTTTTTAAAGACCAGTCTTGCCTTTTTGCTTTCCTAGTAATAGTGTGGGTATCCTTCCCACACTGAACTACAACCTAGCTGACCAGGACAGCAATGCATCTCCTTTAGTTAGATTTGCTCAGGTGACCAAGACAGAGTCATTTAGGCAACGTCATGTGAATGGGGATATTCTGGAAAGATGTGAGGAGATGAACAGCAATAAAGGGAGCCTCCTTAGCAGCTGTACAGAGTGTCCTTTATGGAATCTCATTCTTCATTGTTCGGTGTTCAGCTACTGTAGCTCTAGTGATCTAATAGCATCTTTGGTAACCTTGTCATTTGCCCACCGACAGAAGTGGGCATCCATTGGTCCTCTCAAATTTTAATGCCTCAGCTTTCCTTGGTTTCTGCTTCTTTCTTTTTCTGATACATTGTCCACTGCTTTTTCCCCATTGCTTCTGCTTTCTTGTGATTCATTCTCTTTCTCTCTCATATTCTCAAATTCAAAACTACTTTTGATCCTCTTTGAACTTCTAATGCCTTGCTACTCAAAGTCTGGTCCTTAGACTAGCAGCATCACATTAACTTGGAACTCGTTAGAAATGCTGAATCTCAGGTCCCCCCTCCAGACTTGAATCATATTCTGTATATTAACAAGATCCTCAGATCTGAGAAGTATTGCTCTAATGTGGTAGCCCCTTTACTTTCTCCCAGTCCATCAGCTCCCACCTTCTTATCTTTTTTCATTTTTTCACCATCATTGTTTAATTTAGATCCCACAGTCCTTTATTTGAATGACACTCTCACCAATACTTTTAACTACCTTGTACCTTCATCTCTTAAACACTGATTTTTTAAATTTATCTGACAAAAGCCCAACTCTGGATGACTGCATCTATGTGCGTTCTCTATACCTACAACAGAACAGCCTGGCACTGCCAAAAAGTCACTTATCAGACAGATTGGTTCCAACACCTTGGATTCTTTAAGTCTGCCAATTCTTCCATGTTTCCCTGGTAAATTCTCTCCCTGTATTTTCAAAAATTGTTTTAAACATTCTACATTCTAGTCAAACTTTAAATATTCTTAACTCCTCATTCTCAGCAGATGACTTCACCTCCTACTTCCTGAAGAAAATAGAAGGCATCAGATGGGAACTCCCTCAGCTTCCTGCTACCAAATTCATACAGTTCCATCTCTACCCATGTTCTTCTCTTTCCCTCTTGTGTTAGTATAGGATATAGTCTTCTGATCATTTAGGGCCAATCTCTTCACCTGTGTTTTGAATCTCATCCCTTCATGCCTTATCAGAAGTCTCACATTATCAATTCCTCCTCTCCAGCTCCACTCTGCTATTTATTCAGCATATCCTTCTCAACTGGATTATTTCCATTTACATTTAAACCTGTTCATGCATTTTCCATGTTAAAAGCAACAACCTTTTCTTGACTCCCATGTTCCCTCTCCAGCTCCTTTCAGTCTTCTCCATTTCTTTAAATCTAAAGAGTTTTCATTATTTGGTGAGTTCATTTTCTCATCTCTAACTCACTCTTTTTTTTAAAAAAAAAAAAAAATTAATTAATTTTTGGCTGCATTGGGTCTTCGTTGCTGCATGCAGGTTTTCTCTAGTTGTGACGAGCGGGAGCTACTCTTCATTGTAGTGCATGGGCTTCTCATTGTGGTAGCTTCTCTTGTTGTGGCGGCTTCTCTTGTTGTGGCTCTTGTGCAGCCAGAGAAATATTTTGTACAGTTTTGAGTACGTTCCCTCCTCTCTGTGCCCAACTCCCATCCCTTCAGGGACTTACCATTGTTGTTTTAATAGAGACCAAAATAATGAACATAGCCCTCAAGGGCTTCTGTGGTTTGGCTTCTATCTATGTCTCCAGCTTAACCTCACTCTACTCCTTTCCTCAATCCCTGCATTCCAGTGGCATTGATTGATTGATTGATTTTCTAGTGGGCTCACAAGAGTCTCACAATACTATTGTTCTCTCTACTAGTAATATTCTTCTCCCATTCTTCAGCTTGTTACCTCTATTTCACCTTCATTTCTCAGCTCAAGCCACTTTTTTTTCAGATAAGTCTTCCTTGAGCCTCTCACGTTGGGTCAGGTTTTCATAGCATTGTTTTACTTCCTCATAGCACATGTGTTAGAATATAAATGTATGCTCATTCATGTGATTATCTGACTAATATTTGACTTCCCCATTAGTAAGTTCCATGAGCATGGAAAACAACTGTCCATTCTTCAATACCGCAGCACTTGGATGCCCTGACTGACCCAGAGTATGTCCTCAATACATACAAGTTGAATGAATGTAAATGTCTGAAGCTAGAGCATCTGATAGGATTGTTAGCCACCATCCAATGTAGAGTCCATCATACCAATTTTTTGTTTCAGGCTACCTAAGAGGCTCTTGGTTCAGTCAGTCAGTTGCTTCTGGGGAGGAAGTTGGTTGAAGTCTGTGTAGTCTAATCACAAGCAACCAACCTCAGCCAATCTTGCATTAGGAGTTACATGTGGTTGCTTTTTCAGAAGGTAACTATGGGTATAGCATGTCCTGGAGAATGAGAGTCACTTCTCCAGTTTCAGACTCCTTGTTTATTTACATTTGAAATTAGATGACATTAGATTAGAGTCTTTGGTGGATATCAGAGAAATAAAACCCACCCATACTTCTCTTCCCTGACTGCTATGTTAGTGCCATTCTAAGTACAATTTTTAGTAAGCAAGACCTATTGAATATGCTATTAACTCTGAGTAGAGTTGTAGGAAAGTTACCTTAGAAATGTTCACTATAGCTAGTTGACATTGTACAAAATCTAAACACTTTGCTCACATAAGTTCATGAATACTAATGGCTTTCCTTTGATTGGAAAATTCTCAAAGTGATTTGCCAACACACAGAAAGTTCACCAATACCAGCCAGGTCTGAGACTGCAGCTGGGGGCAGGGGCAGCTGGGGGCAGCTGTTTACCATAGCACGATTAGATTAGGCCTTTTCAAAATGCAAATATAAAAGAACACCTTATTCAACTGAAGCTTCAGGGGTAATTTAGAAAGGCAAATGCAATTATGCAAATTGGATAGCTGCCAAAGAAGGAGTTGGCCAACATCTTTAATTTTGTAAAGAGGGCTGTTATCAATTTATATATATAAATCTCCATCTGCCTCTGGAGAGATAATGAGTCCTCTGGGGTACAAAGTGAAGAGATGTTTTTCATGGAGAATTAGTAATATGTAAACAATAATGTTGATGCCAAGATACATATAGCATCTGCTATCAAACAGGCAACTATACCGCATATAATTAGACAATGCTAAGCAGTGGTCAAGGTCTAAAATTTTTATTATGCATGAATTTTTATTTTTGTAACTCCCTGGTGATAGCAGACAGAAGAGAAGCATATCACTTAGCATTTTGTCTCTTGAAAAATGGCTTGGAAAAAATCTAGTGGGAACACCTACAAACAACCAATGTTTAGAAAATAAATGTTAGTAAATATATAGTTATAATTTTTCTTACCCCCAAAGTGAAATCCTGAGCTCAGTTAAAATTCTTTTAGGTTCTCATATAGTCTTCTTTCTTTCTTCAGAAGCCAAGGGATCAACTGAAAGGAGTTGATTATTTTTTTATATCAAGAATTTATAAATAAATTGATTGGTTCATTTCACATGTATTCATTTTACTGAGTACCAAGAATGTGCAAGACATGGATTGGGTATTAGTGATACAAGAGTGAGCAAAACTAGACAGTCTCTACCTTGGCATTTATAATACAGCAAATGTGATAGACTATAATGAAGTGACCATACAAACAATTGTAAAGCTACAACTGTGTCAAAAGATGTCAAGGGAGAGGTACCCAGTACAGTTCCAGGAAAATTGAAAATTAATCTAATGGGTGGATTGATGTGGTCAAGGAGGTCAGGAAAAGTTTCTCCTTTTCTGACGATTAGATCTTTGAGCAGAACTCTGAAGAATGAAAACAGAACAACTTGCCAGACAAAAATGAGAGCCTATGTGACAACTCTGTGGTGGGAGGTTGCCTAGTATGTAGGAATAACTGAGGGAAGACCAGAGAGGCTGAAGTGGAGTGAGCACGAGGAGGATATAACATGATGTGGGATAGCAGGAGCTGGACTGTGCTGAGCTCCACATGCCATGCTAAGTTGTTTGGTCTTTCCCTTCAGAGCAATAGAAAATATTAAAGTGTTCTAAGCAGAGGGTGGCAAGATGCAATTTGTATTGACTCCTCAGATTAATGTCAATTAAATTTAGACTGCCAATATATATGTACTGAAATATGTGTGGAATAATATATGTGTACAGGACATAAGCACATTTTACTTCATACCATGTCCTTAAATATAGGGAGATATTTTGAAAATGAATTTTGATACCACCATTTTGAGGAAGATTAAATCAATTAAATTGAAGTCATTGAAATTCATTGAAAAAGTATAAATGGCTTTGCTTTTTAAGTGCTGAAACAATCTTGGTCAGTGAAGTATTTAAGAAAGTGAAGATTAATACGTATTTTGAATGTAGATGAATAAAAGGTGAGAAGCAAGGAACAGTAAGATGGGGGTGTATAGAGGAGAAGGTGAAAAATATGAGACTGAGTTTGGGTATTCAAAAATGTAAAAAGTATAATGTTAGGTCTGGGCATTGAAAAACATGGTTAGTCTGAATGCGAGGGAGACACTGGACAGTAAAATGAATGAGAACAAGTAATGTGCTTCTGAGTTTTTCCATTTTTTTCTGTTTTTCCATCCCTGCATCTCTTCCTTTTGGAGAAGGACTCCCTCCTACACTGATGGTTCATGTAGTTTCAGTAGAACTGACCCCACCCATCAGCTCCAAGGATAGCCAATCAGAGTTCTCCATTTCCTGGGCCACAAGATTGATTTAGGAATGGGCCTGTGATCCAAGAAGATACAAAAGGAACCATTCCTATAATAATTTCTGAAACTAATGGGAAAGATGTGCTCTCGTTTTTGGGAGGAGGGCTAGTGCAACAATGTATTAAGATTCAAGTATTCTCTTTTGCAATCAATGAAGAGTTTGCCTGAAAACAACAGAGAGTGAAGCAGAGTCAAGAAATGGAGAAAAAGACATTGCAATTGACAGCGGTTAACCCCCTGGAACCACATATACTTTAAAGTTTCCATTTATACAGCCTGATCACTTTTTTTTTTTTTAATAGGTTTAAGTTGAGCTAGCTTGAGTTGAGTTTCTGTCATTTGAAACCATGAGCCTTGCTAGTGGACCAACCCTGCAAAAAACTCATACCTGGATCAGTCCAACCATCTGTCATCTCTGTATACCTGGGATCTTAAAAATAATTGTAGAGTCATTGTAAGAATACCTCAGAAATGTAAAGTGCTGCTGGAGATCACATGAGCTTGTAGGCTGGTGCCATGAAACAGTCATGGTTCACAGCCCAGTTGGGACTTTGACACTGCTTGGTAAAACTTTTGTGTGTGTGTGTGTGTGTGTGTGTGTGTGTGTGTGTGTGTGTGTCTGGTTAGGGTCTCTCCCATTCTTCTCAGTAATTTTATTTTTATTTTATTAAAAAATCTCATTATATCCTCTATCCTGTTAATTCTACCTTCGCTATTGGTGGATGATGCTTCCTTTTACTTCACTGAGAAAATTGAAACCACCTGGTGAGAATGTCTCTCTACCTACCAGTGGTTCAGCATCAGCGCTCATCCTTTCTTTTTCTTCTCTTGGGACAGCACAGGAAGAGGTTTTTTTCCTCCTCCTCAAGATAACTCTATATTGTGCTTTGGTTTCCATTTTCTTAATCTCCTTGTGGACCTTGCTCTGTTGATCTTCCTGTCTCCTGTGTTATCAGTCTCTTTCTATTGGTTCTTCATATGTAGTCGCTTGCATTATAAATAAGCTTCTCAATTTCATATCCACCTCCTCTGTCTATGGCGCCTTCTCTCTCTATTTTTCCTTCACAGCTAAACTTCTCTAAAGAGTTACTTAGATATCTCCATTTCCTCACCTCTCATCTGTGCTTTAACTCACTACAGTCTAACTTCTGCCCCTAACTCGGTTGTCTGCTCAGATAAAGGTCACCAGTGACTTCCATATTGGCAAATCTTTTCTCTCCTTATCTTCCTTGACCTCTCTGCAGTACCTGACATTGTCCATGGCCCTTGCTTTGAAATGGTCTTCTTCCTTATCTGCCATGAGTCTTCTCTCCAGCGATGTAACTTTTAACTCTCAGGTTGTTTTCTTCTGTAGCTCACCACTAAGGGATCAGCCTGCCTCATGACATGCACTAATTTATTAAACACATATTTTGTGCCTGGTCCATTAGCTATGTAATTATAAATATTTTTGGAGGTAGGCACTATTATTATCCATGCTGTACAGATTGGAAAATTGAGGCTAAAAGAGGTTATGTAACTTGCTTAAGAGAATGCATCTTGTCAGACATGGAGTCAGGACTTGAATCCAGAGTCTGCTTTGTACTATTTTAACTAAACTTCTTAATGAAGTCTAATATACAAATAGAAAAATGAATAGCTTGATAAACTTTCACAAAGTGAACACACATCTCTGTAACCAGAAAACAGATCAAGAAGCAGGATGTTCCTAGCACCCCCAAATCCCCCTCATATCATCACTACACCCACCACAGGGGATAACCAATATCTAGACTTCTAACACCATAGATATTTTACTTGTTTTTCAACTTCATATAAATGGATCATGGAATCATACAGGATATGTGTAAGACTCATTCATTAAGTTGTGTGTGTGAAAAACTCATTCATTGTTATTACATGATTACCTTTTAGTACTTCATTGTGTAGATACACCACTATTTGTCCATCTGCTCTTGAATGGACTTTGGGGTTGCTTCTAATATTTTTTTTCTATAACAAATAGTGATGCTATGAAAATTCTTGTATACATCTTTCGATGGACAATATGTGCATTTCTGTTGGCTATAAACCAAGGAGTAGAATCACAGGTCATGGGGCATGCTTATGTTGGTTTTCATAGACACTGACAAATGATTTTCCTAACTGATTTTATCTTAACGATTGACTACTTCATATCCTATATGCTCAAAATAAGCCCATTATCTTCCCAGTAGAATAGAAAGGTTTTCTTTGTTTATTGATCATATCCCTTACATGTACTCTTCATGCAGGATTTATATATGTATGAAGGATACTTTTGTCTGTTCCAAGATCCACATTTATTATTATATTGGTACAATTTTTATCTCTTTTATTGACCCCAAAAATGGAATCTTGGTCTGAGTAAACTTCTTTTCAGATGTGCTTTGTTCTCATTTTTCTCTTTATCCAAAAACGATGCGCGCATCAACTAGAAGTCACTACATTGTTATGTTGCTCCAAATGTGGCTGCCTTTCATTTGCCCATGCTTAAACACTGTTCATGGACATGGTAGTCAAAGATATCATAGTCACATCCTTTACTTAAACATTTTCCCTGTTAAAGGGAGGGTGTGGATTTTGCTTCAGTTAGTGCCACAGCAAGTGATTAGTGCCACAGCAAGCAGTTATTATTGCACAGTGCTCTAATTGTTATTCCGGCTTGGACCAGCTGAATCAAACCCTAGAAATTCATGTGTGATGGAAAACATACTGCTAACCCAATGGTTTTCTGTAAAGGAAGCCCATTGTGAGCACTAATTTTCACTGTACACTTTTGAATAAAGCCTCTTCATTCTTTGAGAGATTCCTCTATCCCACAGATGTGCATAAGTTAAAGCCTGGCGTTACCCAGCTGAAATGTTATGTGAACATATGCAAGCAAAAATGCCCCAAATAATATCCTCATGTGTTTGGCTGACACATTTAGTTTCTCTTGTTTGCCTCACTCATATGCTCTGGCTGTCTTTTCTACCCATTTTATCAAGTGAGGACTGCACTTGTTGAGTTCATCTTCTTTCATGGGATAAATAAGTAGATACATAGATAGGTACATAATATATTTTTTATAGAAGTATATATGATATATAACATTGTGTAAATTTATGGTGTACATGTTGATTTGATACATTTACACATTGTAATATGATTGCCATTGCAGTGATAGTTAGCACCTCTATCACATTACATCATTATCATTTCTCTCTTTTTGTGGTGGAAATAGTTAAGATCTAGTCCTTTTGTAAGTTTGATGATTATCATTCAATATTATTGTCTGTATTCGCTAATCTGTACGTTAGATCTCTAGGACTTATTTTTTATTCAAATCTTTATTGTTTTTAAAAAACACATCATTGTCACAAATACATATATACACTTACATGCACATATATATCTAGGAAGGAACATAAATATGACAAACTTTATCATTAAACAGATTTGAAAAAGTTTTCTTAAAATGTTATTGTGTACTGTATAAACCTTAAATAAGAAAAATAGGATGTAAGATAATTATGCCCGTCATTTTCATTCTCGTTACTGGTTACATTTTTCTGTTTATTTGTTTGTAGGACTTACTTAATAGATATGTAATATTAAGTAGTTTCTCAGTACTTTAGAAATGTGTAGTTTGTGATCTTTAAACACGTTGGAAAAAATAATCTTTTCTTGAGAATGAATGCTTTAACTTAGTATAGAGGCATTGTGATTTAATACAGTGCAGCCAACATCCACAGTTCCATGCATTATTTTTCTATATAAATGATGAGGAAAAATATGTCTTTAGAAGTAAAGGCACTTTTCACCTTTTAAAACTAAGCTTAATATTCACATTTACTGTGATTCCACAAACTGGTAGGAAGTAAGAAGTCATGAATTGATTTAATGTTTGACTGATTAGTTTTTTAAATGCTAAAATACTGGCTTAAGGCAGCCATACGGGCAAAAAAAGCAAGAGTTATGCATTGACTATGTTTGTTTTAGTCTAGAATGAATTGCTTGTGTCTGATGATCAGTCCCATGAAGTTTGCCCTTTTCCTTTTGCATGATGTGACAAGTGTCTAATATTACCTGTGTTCTGAGGAGTGAGTAAATAGCAAATAAAAGGAATTTTTTTTTCTGCCACTGAATTGTTCAGTTATGGTAAAACTGTAATTTTTATTCCCTCTCCTCTTTTCCATAAGTTATTTGAAAATCTTTAATAACTCTCTCCACTATTGTCCTAGACAAGACTAGACTGTTTAGAAGAGCTTTTTAGCTCTATTCATAGGGCAAGGTTTTCTTCTTTTTGTATTTCAATCTTCCTGACAGGGCAAAATCTGTTTCACATTGGTAGTTGGTACAGTTAAAACGTCACTTGGATATCCATAGAATCAGACCAGTGTTTAAAGATCCTGGCTCAGTCTTTTTATTGTTGTGTCTTTATGTTCAGGTAACTTAAATCTATCAGATTCCTCATTGATAAAATAGTAACTGTAATAATGGCTCATATTGATTAACCCAGGCACTAGTCTACATACTTTATATATATTAACACTTAATATTTATAATAATTCTTTCTGCTAGGTAATATTATATTATGATTCCTGATTTACAGATAAAGGGAAGATACTATTATTATTCCAGTTTTACCAGAAAGAGAAATTGAGGCCTAGCGAAAATGACATTAAGTTACTTTCCCAAGGAACACAGGTAGTAAATGACAGAGCTAGAAGCTGAACTGGACTATATACTAATATTGTCTCTTACGTGCCAGGGCAGGTTGTGCGAATTAACTATTTAATTCTAGTGAAAACACATCACCATGAACTCTACCTAATAATTACTCAATAAATGGTGATTATTGTTATTTTCATTGAGACAGCAGGAAGGAAGAAGACGTAGCAGTGAGAATGGGAGGTAAGGTGTCTGTCATTTTCCCTTGGATCTCCCCTACCTGGAACAGTGCTTTGCAATGAATGAGTGAATGCATAATGAGTGATCTTAGGGCAGGATTAAATTGGACAGAATTGACAGAAACCTTACATAAGGGTACAAAGTGGTCTAAGTGTATCATGAATGATGTTATTCAACTAATGGTCCTTAAAGTTTGTGTCTGTAGTCATAATGAAGCTGAGAAAGGGATGTAGGAACAGAGAAATGAAAAGAGGCTTTAAGAAAAAGTCCTAAAGATGTTAATGTTATAATAATTTCATCAATTTGTTTTATTAACTGTAATGTGCTTACTAGCAAAAAAAAAGAAAGAAAAAGAAAAGAAAAAACAACCCTGCAATAAAATGTCAATTTGTTGTAAATTTGTCATAACTGAAAAGAAAGGATGAACATTCTGTGATTTACTGGAATTAAAAATAACGATTATTCAACCTTTAGGAAATTTTGTGAATGCTATTTCAAATTACTTTTTTGAATGAACACCAAATATAATATTAATGTAAAATTTTTGTCAATTTATGTCTCTGTGAGGAGAAGGAACAAATTCACTCCTTTGCAGTTATATATTCACCCAAATATTTCTAAGAACAATGGTGATGTTTTGTTATCCTTAGCTTATGATACTCAAATACCTTATTTAATTTAAGAATGTAATTTATTTTTAATAGGTCAGGATAACAATTCAGCTTTTATAAATATATATAGTTCAGCAAAAAAGAAATCATTGAACCATTGAAAAAGAGATAATTTATTTGTGCTTTTCTTGTATCATATGTGTTAATCATCTGTAAGTCTGTCTTACTAAGGATAAAAAGGTAAGGTTTCAGCATTAATATAAGCTATCTCCACATTAAATCTCTTATAACCCTGCAGTGGTTAAAGCTTTCAATTCTTGAGGATTAGACACACTGTATTAAGTTTGGCTAATATTACTTTTGGCTGAGAAAACAGGTTATTAGTTTTGCCAAACTGTATCTTTTTGGATTGCCTTTAAAATTTTGTTTTTAAAAATATAAACAGTGCTTAATTCTAAGCAAGAACAAATTAAGAAAAATATGTAACTGTGTGCTCATTATCATTACTAATTTTTACATGATGGGAGAGAACACCATCAAAAGTCAAATTTGCTTAAATAATTATAATTGCAGGAGACAGATTCTACTTGACAAATTTCTGCTTTCATTACACCTCTAAGGAATGAGGAAAGCAGGCATTCTTCCTGCTTGCTTTATTTGTTTCCACCATGGCTAAAAATACACAAATTTGACTTTGTTATAAAGCAGAAACTAGCACACCATTGTAAAGCAGTTATACTCCAATAAAGATGTTAAAAAAAATACACAGATTTGTATGCATGTTTGACACTCAACGTGATATATATGCTGTGAATACATCATATGTGTATTTTGATGTCAGATTCACTAAAACATCAGGAAGAAAATATTAGAATCAATAAAACTTAAGTTTTTATTTTCTTGGAGACAAATTAACCACTCTTACTTTTAAATATCCTCAAACATAAATTAAATATTCTAATGCAGTAGTTTTCAGTTAAATAATTACCAACATTTGTATGTTTATTATATGCCAGGTACTTTAAAGCACTTTCCATATTTTTTTTTTTTGCGGTATGCGGGCTTCTCACTGTTGTGGCCTCTCCCGTTGCGGAGCACAGGCTCCGGATGCACAGGCTCAGCGGCCATGGCTCACGGGCCCAGCCGCTCCACGGCATGTGGGGTCTTCCCGGACTGGGGCACGAACCCGCGTCCCCTGCATCGGCAGGCGGACTCTCAACCACTGCGCCACCAGGGAAGCCCCACTTTCCATATTTTAATTCATTTAATCCTCATCACAAACCTATGGGGTAGTTATTTATTATCCTCATTTTAAGATGAGAAAATTGATTCACAGAGAAGTTAAGTAGTTTTTCCAAGGCCACACAACTAGTAAACAATTAGTTTATAAAACATTTGCAAAACCTTTTCTGTGCCAGGCACTATCCTAAGCACTAGGGTACAGAAGTGAATAAAACAGAAGACAATAAAGAGTATTGAGGGTTTGCAATTTTTGATAGGGTAGTTGGGAGAATTTTCATTGGACGGGTGAAAATTTACTTGGGTAAAGATCTGAAGGAATTAAGGAAAAAAAAATTTTTTTGCCATGTGAAATTAAAGAAAATTTCTAGGTATGGAGCCCTATATAAAAATACTGTTTGGAGATGAATCAGCTTGAGTTGATGATTAGATATAAAATATTTATATCAACTGCAGTGTTTGTACTGGCTGTTTTCTTTTTACCCCTCCAGATCCATTGACTACTATTCTCCAGCCTCCTCTGTGCCCTAGGAGCTTGAGAGTGTATACTTTAGTGTCCTTGTCCTTTGGCTTCTGGCTTGGTTTGGCCAATGGGAGCCTCAGCAAGAGCAGAAAGGAGGGAGGAGAGAGAGGTCAGGTATTTATTGCCTTGTGGCTTCCCTGAGGGGTCTCCACGGGCTGGGTGCTTCCCTCTACCCCAGGTTGTGACCTCTTTCAGGTATCTCCCTCCACAAGACCCTATCCTTTTGCCTCTGATAACTGCTCCTTCCCCACACTTTCTGGCTTAAGATGGTAAACATGTCCTCCTGTTATTAGCTATAGGTACCATGCCATCCCTTGTGCTTTCCCTGGACCCCATCCACTCCTTTGGAAAGGGTCTCTTTATTAAACTCTCTCTAAAGATTGCCTAATTTGAGTGTGCTCTCCTCTCCCTGATGTGGTCCTGACGGACAGTCACCACATTAGCTGCATGTATGGCACTCCAAATCTTCTCTGTAAGGATTCTGAATTTGCTTGTCACCATAAATTCCTCCAACTAATGAACCTGAGTACAAATGTATATTTATTAGATATCTAATGCACTCAATGCTTGCATTTTCCCTCCATTCAGTCCCATCTTTTACTAAAGTATTTATAATTGACTCTGAAATCCCTTTAACTTTTAATCTTCTTTATCTTCAGAATGTTTTGGGCTCAACATCCCAGGGCACTATAGATGGACATTGTTGAAGTAAGGAAGTGCTCAAATAAGTGGTCATTTAAAAAATAAGTAGTGGGCTTCCCTGGTGGTGCAGTGTTTGAGAGTCCGCCTGCTGTTGCAGGGGACACGGGCTCTTGCCCCGGTCCGGGAAGATCCCACATGCCGCGAAGCGGCTGGGCCCGTGAGCCGTGGCCGCTGAGCCTGCGCGTCCGGAGCCTGTGCTCTGCAATGGGAGAGGCCACAACAGTGAGTGGCCCGCATACTGCAAAAAAAAAAAAAAAAAAAATCAGTACTTTTATTTTCAGAGAGCAATTTTAGGAAATGCTAGGAAGTTGGAGACAAATTATTCCTGAAAAGTAAGACTAATGGACTTTTTATAGAATAATCAAACGTGTTGTTTTACCTTAAATACCATTAAAAGGTAAAATTGTGGGAGAGTAATTTTTCATATTTGAATAACTTCAGGGGAATCATAGATTATAAATGATATATAAATTACAGAGGCTGTATAATTCAGTAGCTAAGCATATGGGCTCTGTAGAATGCCTGGGATTGAATGCCCCACTCTTCCGCTTACTTGCTGTATGATCTTGAGCAGCTTTCTTATTTTTGCTCTACCTCAGTTTCTTCATCTGTGCAATGGGGTTAACTTACCTCAAAGGATTGTTGTGTTGAACAAACAAGTTAATACATGAAAAGTAATTAGAATGGTGCTTGGCATATAATAAACACTATGAGTGTTAACTATTATTATTATCATAGAGAATGCTGGATATTTTCAGCATTTTATAGAAAAGTCTGAGTGGGAAAAATAGGTTTGAAAAAGACATTTTTAAAAAAAAATAATTTGCTAGGATTTTTTTTTTTGGCTGCATTGGGTCTTCACTGTGGGCTCTTCATTGCGGTGTATGGGCTTCTCTAGTTGTGGCGCGTGGGCTCTAGAGCACGCAGGCTCAGTAGTTGCGGTGCACGGGGGTATGTGGGATCTTAGTTCCCTGACCAGGGATCGAACCCCGGGCCCCCTGCATTGGGGGCACGGATCTTAACCACTGGACCACCAGGGAAGTGCCTGAAAAAGACATTTTAAAGTTAATACAAGTGAAATAATAAAAAGATAAATAGATAAAGAAATTAGAAAGCTTTATAACAGCATTTCAAAGTATATTCTAAGGACTGCCTGGTGTTGACAATTTATTTTTATTATATTAATTAAATATGTCTAAACATTAAGCTTTATTTAAAGTCTCAATGCTTATGGTTCTTAAATGACAGTAAAACTAACACACATGCCCAAAACTACAAAACCAATAAAATGTAAATTAGTGACGTTGATTTAATGTGTTTTGCTGAAAGGAAATTGTCACTTGTTATGTGAATACTGACTATTAAAGGATAGGATCTTTTGAGCTTGGTATGCCTGTAATATGTTTTATGATGACTCAGTTTTGCCACCATGTTTTACAAGTTGGACTATAAAGAAATCTTTGTACAGCCTGCCATGATATCACTTGGTCTTCACTTGGCACAGATTGATCATTTAGGTGTTAAGTTAATCTCTGTTCTTTTTTCATTAAATAGTAACAATTAAAGCAGTACTCTTTGTTGATAATGTAGTCATAAATATAAGCACAAACACAGGCAGTTAAGTTGAGTGGCAGTATTGAGTTTATAAGATCATTCACATGTTCCACAATCTCTTTTTAATTGTGCTATTTTGACATCAAACTAAAAATGTGGCATTAAAGAAAAAATCCACAGAGCTCTTTCAGACCCTTGAAAAAACTCCCAAGGATCAATTTGAAAAGCAATGATTTATAGGATTTTTCCCTCAGAGACTATAGATGTCCTTTAAACTCTTTCTATAAAAATTTATGAAAACATATCTGACAGCGGTTAAGGTATAAGGGAGCAGGGAAAGAATGCATACTTTGAAGGAAAAAAAAAATGTGTGAAACAGATTTCCTGGAAAAAATGTTGCTGGCTAGGGACACATTACAGCTAATGTGATTTTCTAAATGATTACAAATACACTAATGTAATATTATGGTAGTTTCAAAAGGAGGTACTAGATATTTCAAGATAGCACAGGCACCATAATTCTTAAAGATTTTAAAAACTTGTTAAGGTTCTTATCCCTATTACTGCATTTCTAGAGTAAACCAAGAGTAAACAAATATACTAAAATGAATCTTTAGTACTCTCTCTGAAACACTGAGTAAGATATTAAAGTCTTGATTTTCTATTAGGATTGTTGTAGACTTTATTTGTCTAAGCGGGAAAAAAGAAAAAGAAAAATTGGGTCAGAAAATTAGACTTCTAACTGATATTTTTAGTTTATTGCTAGATTGATATTACCACTGAGAGAAATATTCCTGATAAGATCCAATTAAAAAAATCAACACATAACAAAAAGCAGCAACAATTTCAATATCATTATCGACAAGCAAGCATTACTAACTAGCAGCAACTAACATTTATTGATTTGTCACCAAATAACAGGCACCAGGCTAAAGGCGTTGTGTTAATCCACACAATAACCCTGTGATTATGTTCTATTATTATCCCATTTTGCAGATAAAGAAGTAGAGTAGCTTGCCTGAGGTCACATGGTCAGTGAATGACTGAGCTGGAATTTGAATCCCTGCAATCTGAGCCTGTACTTCTGACTCTAGGCTGAGAAGCTTTCTAAAATAGTTCACTGGTCAGACCAATATGGGCACGTAAAAATATTTTTCTATCCCCTTAGTGACCCCCTTCTCAATTTGCATTTTTTACATGGTTAGTAGCTTAAATAAGGCCTCCATATATTACTTCTTAGATTGAAGTACTGAAAACATCATTGCCAGTGAAGTATATAAAATGGTATTCATTCCTCATGTAGTAATTGAGAATACTAACTCTTAATAAAAGAGAACTACTACATAAATTTGACAAGTCAGAGTTACACAGAGAATTAAATGAAGCAACTATTTTTTAATAAATCTATTCTAACATTTTGTTAAAATTTTACATTTTTTGAACATTAACTTTGGACACAATGAACTATTAGCTATTTGGTGAACTATCCCTTTGCCTGAACATTAACCAGAAGCACTGCAATGTTGGATGCCAAAAGCAAACCTGGAATGCATATATATCACACAGTCTAACAAAGAATTCTCAAGATCAACCAAACAACTAAATAAGGCATTGAAAGCACTGAATATAGTATATCAACAAAGTAATTTTGAATTGTCTCAGAATTCAGGGATGGAAATAAACAAGTAGGACATCATGTCCATTCTTTGCTGGTGAGTGTGTGTTTTTAAACAAATGAAATGGTAAGAAAGAAAAATCAAACCAAAGCACTCTATGTTCTTAGTTAGGGTCTTTTTTTTTTTTTTTAAACCTATGTGTTAACTTTTGAAGGTGATGGAATAGAAAGGAGGGCAAGACATGACTGTCATATTAAAAGTGTTATATATTTTTTTCTGTTTATAAAAGTAAACTCTGATCCTATATAAAAGTATAGATTTATGGTCTTTTCCCAGGGCTATATTGACTCTCTCATCCTCTCTCTTAATAAAGTCCAGAGGGAACTGGGTCATCCGGACCTTCTACCAGACATCTTCATGGTTCACTACATTGACAACATCAAGCTAATTCAGTTAGATGAGCAAACTGATTAGACTGGGTGAGTCAAAAGTGGCAAGTGGACTGGAGGCCTTAGTAAGACTCATGCATTCAGGAGGGTGGGAGGTAAAAAGATTCAGGGGGCTTCCACATCACTGAAATTGTTAGAGGCCTAATGGTCAGGGTCAGGCTGGGACATCCCCTCCAAAGTAAAGGACAAATGATTATATCTGCACCTCCTACCACTAAGAAGACAGTCCAATTCCTGGTTGACTTCTCTGGGTTCTGTAAGCACCATTAGAGTGAGCCCACAGGAAAGGTCAAATATAATGGAAGGTGCTTATTATTTTTTCCTGTGAGGGAGAAGGTTGACACACCATCATATTTTCTTTCTATAAAAATAAATTATATATTATCTACATATTATTTTTTCTTGTGGGAGAGACAACAAACAAGGAAATAAATACATTATTTGTTTCCTTGATTACTATCTGTTCTTCCCATTAGACTATAAGCTCCTTGAAAGTGGGGACTGTATCTCAGCATCTAAAATTATGGCCAGCACATAGCAGTCTCTCAGACAATATATGTGATTCAATGAATGAATATATGTAGAATATAATTATAGTAAATATATACTCATAAGTATATAAATATATAATATATAATGTATATGTGTAACACATAAACGCATACATAAGTGTGAAAGGCATATATCTCCTTGTTTTCTGTAGATTTATGTCCTTCTTTACTCTCTCATTGGTACCTGAGAGTACCCCTGGTTTAGAAACAAACTCAAAGAAGCTTATAGCCTAAGTATGAGACAGAAAGATTTTGCCAGTCGCGTACAGAACCATTATTTTCACCTCCAAAAATTAGACATGAGGTGGGGGGAAGGGACCAGAGGCCTGTAGATGCAACTGGAGAAAGGAGGGTGTGAAGGGAGTGGAGTTAGAAACATAAGAAGAAGGAGAAGGAGTTCCCGGGGCTGGTGAGGACCAAGGAATAGAGTGCACCTTTTCTGAAGTATGGATCACCTGTGGATATCCTGCTGTCCAACAGTCCTGAAAGCCCCCTGAGAGAGGATGGGGATGTAGACGCATGTGAAGGGAGAACGCTCCTCCTTGTTCAGGTTGAAAGTGGACAGAACCCAGGCAGTGGCAGGCACACAGCCACTGTTAATAAACACGACCATCTGCCTAGAGCTCCTGCCATGTTCCAGGACTGTGGAAACATTAGCTTAATAATCATTACAGTAACTCTATTTTGCAGACGTTAAAAAAAAGGAGGATCAGGTCAATTATGTAATTAGCACAAGGTCACAAAGCCAGCCAGAACTATGTTTTGAATTAAAACTCAGCTGTCTTAATTCCAAAATTAGGTTCTTAACACAGCATGCTACCTCATTGGGCTTTTGGTTCTGGTTTTTTTGGGTGGTGCTTTTTTTCTCTACTTGGACAGGAACAGTTTCTGTGGAAATGTGGCTATGACAGTGGATAGCAGTCCAAATCTCAGGGTTCAAAGGGTGAACTCTTCTCTGACCTGAGCTGGCCTTGATCTCTAAGTGCCTATTCTAGTGGAAAAGGAGTAGGGGTTTCCTGGAGGTAGGGAACATGCATTTATTGGTTGCCTATTATTTATTGTGCTATGTTCCTTATCTTCTTACAGGAAGTCTGTGAGCTGGATGGTATTATCATTATTTTGAGGAGAGGGGTGGAAAAATGAGACTCAGGAAGGTGATTTATTTGTCTAACATTTACTAGTAGCTAGTAAATAGAGGAGTTGAAAGTCAAGCATGGGTCTGTCTGACTCAAGAATCATGCAGTGGTAATAACTGTGGTCAGCTGTTCTGGTTCTGGCAGGTCTGTTCACTGTGAAGCACATCTCAGCCAGTGGTGGCGGGACCAGGACTGTGTTTGGTCACATGCCCATAGACTAAGCAACATATCTCTCACATTCAGTTACTCCTATTTTTTAAACATATATGGCTGATTTTATGATTAATGAGAGATAAACTTCTTTCTTTTATAAATTCAGAGTTCCCTTTTGTTGTTATATAGCATCAGATTGAAAGAGTATACTCATGGGTTGAAGGCAGAATTGTGAAATGGTTAAGAGCCCAGGTTCTGGAGACAGAATCCTTGGCATTTAAATCCTGACTTTGCTACTTACTCTCTAGGTTGGTGACACTGGGCAAGTTATTTCATTTCTTTAAAGCTCAGTGTCTTTAACTGTAAAAGAAAGATATCATTGATTTCGTAAGATGTTGTGAGCCTTAAATGAGTTGATCTATGCTAGTTGCTTAGACAGCACTTTGCTCAGAATAAGCACTTAGGTTTTCTTTATTATTATATCTGATCTTCTACAGGGACTTTAAGAAAGTTATTGATTTTAAGAGGGAAAATACTTGGAATGGGTAAGAACCTCTGCATTAGAATCCAACTTCATCCCTTAGGAGCTATGACTTAGAAAGTCACTTAAACTTTCTCTTATCAATTTTCCTATAGGGTGGTTTTAATGAATAAAATGAGATTGTGCACTAAACACAGTGTTTATATAGGACTATATATATATATTTATATATAGCACTAAACACAGTGTTTGAAAAATCGTTAGGGCTCACTATGTGATAAGGATGAGAAACATGATTATTATGATTTAATCATTAGCCATAATAGAAAATTTACTTGGATGAAATCACTTTTCAAAAATATTCATCCAAGGAAATGTGTGACAGAATGAAGAGAGCAAAACCCCAATTCTTCAGCAAGTTTTATGAGCCTGTCTCTGTGCTAGACAATATTATACAGTAAAAAATGATGAGGTCCCTGACTGAAAGGAGCTTACCATCTAATTTGGGATATGAGTCACCCACAAATGGGATAATGTTTGTAAAGCTCTCAGTACCTTGTCTGTCACAGAGTAGGCACTCAGTCACTGAGAGCGGATACTATTATTAGGTTATTATTTATCAAAAAGTACATAACAAAGAGCTAACCAATATAATACCAACAATTAGAGTCTAAGGTTTTGTATAGTAAGGGGCTGACTAGGGAAACAGTATGCAGACTCCTTAAAAAAATTAAGAACAGAACTACCATGTGATCCAGCTGTCCCACCTCTGGGTACTTTATCCAAAGAATACGAAAACAGTAATCTGAAAAGGTATACGTCTCACTATGTTCATCACAGCATTATTTACAATAGCCAAGATATGGAAACAACCCGAGTGCCCATCAAGGGATGAATGGATAAAGAAGATGTCGTATATACATATATACAATGGAGATACTACTCAGCCATAAAAAAAAGATGAAATCTTGCCATTTGTGACAACATGGATGGAACTTGAGGGTATTATACTAAGTGAAATAAGTCAGAGAAAGACAAATACCATATGATTTCACTCATATGTGGAATATAAAAAACAAAAATAAATGAACACACCAAACCAAACAAAAATGAACATGTAGATACAGGGGACAGAGTAGTGGCTTCAGAGGGTAAGGAGTGGGCAGGAGTGGGAGGGTGAAATGGGTAAATTGGATCAACTGTATAATTGTTGAACAGAAACTAAATTTTTGGTGATGAGCACACAGTACTGTGTACAGAAGTAGAAATACAATGTTATACACAAGAACCTTATATAACATTATAAACCAATGCTACCTCAATAAAAAATAAATTAAAAAAAACCCAAACAGGATGAAACAACCAACATCCTCACCAAGGACCAACAAGTAGATATCAATTCCACGGTAGATAGTATTATGTAATCTGTTAAAAAATTTATATATAAAATATAAAATCAAAAATATAAAATAAAGTAGAATGTTAAAAAAAAAGACACCTTATTACCAAACCAGGTCCATTTGGCCAGCAAGTCTCAGATCCGCCTCCCTGAAGGTGAGAGAGTAGGATTTTTATGGGATAGGCTGGGTGGACCTAGGCATGGGGAACGGTGACTGAAGGTAGGAAAAAGGTGAGGTAATCGGTCTTCTGCGCAGGCACAACTGGGTTACATGTTTCTGCATATTTTAAATCGGAGACACTTAGCACAATTGGAGGGTGGAATTTTCTGGCCCTCTTGTCAGAAGGCGAGTCATTGGACACCCTTGTAGCCCTGTTCGAGGGTCTCCGGTCCCAACCAGCCCCAGCCAGCTGGCACTGGGCAGGAGCTGACTCTAAGTTCCTGCAAAACAACTGGGCTTTGTGAAGCTGTGAAGGTATGCAGTTAAAGAGAGGGAAAAAGGAAAGAAAGGAAAAAAAAAAATAAAATAAAGTGAGCTTAATCAATGAAGGCAATTTATGAGTAAAGGGGTTTTAACAAACTGTTTCCTTATCTGGTGTCCTGTAAGACAAGCTCACAAATTTCCATTAGTTATCAGCTTCTGTTAACTCTGTGGGGCACAGTTTCCACCTCATTTAATATATATTGTTGATTCATGAACATTGACCTCACAGCCAATAGCACTATAACTCATATCTGAATGAAGATAATCTAACACGTGTTCTCTCTGTAAGACAACACAGCTTTCTTATGCTTAGGAATACTAGACAGCTTTTCAGCACTGTGCTTGGGGGTCATTTTAAATGGTAAAATCACCAACAGAAACACAAACAGGCAAAAAACATGGCATTAAATAGATGACAAAAAGGACTCGTTTACAATAGAACAGCTGAAACAACAGGTAGAGCATTGCCTTGTTTGACGATAGCTGGGAACATGCTACTCTGTATATGTCATAAATGACTGAAAGCACCGCAAGTATTGATTTCAGGGTTACAAGTAAATTTTAGCCAGTACTGTAGGTGAATTTGCAAATACTGAATCTGTGAATAATGTATATTGTGAATTTGGAGAACGGACTTCATAGAAGAGGGGAGTTTTGAGGTAGACTTTGCAGGATGAGCGAATGAAGGTGCGAGAGATGGGGTGGGGAGAGATGCCAGCCTTTATGGGGTCTAGTTTCAGTTTCCCTCTTAACTTCCTGACCACAGATTGGTTGCCTACTCTAGGATACCATGCTGTCTCCCAGGATGAATCTTGGAGCTTTACAATTTCCTGTTTTTTAAAGAAGCAGTTTAATTATCAAACACAGGGAGGCATCTAATTTACAGAATAAAGTACTGTTAGATGGCTGTCTATATCTAACTTTTTTTTGTCTGTGAATGAAAATAGTCTGGAGATTTCACACTTGGGGATGGATATCACTTAAAAACCCTGGGTCCAGCTGCAACTATATCTGCAAATCAGGACAGATTACTGTTACTATTTTGTTGTCATATATCTACATTAGGCAGAGGAGAGATAGAAAACTGTGGTGACCAAGGAGAGCCTTTCAAATCTTATAATGCTTCCCAATACGCAAATTAGTTTATGTTGTTTTTATTGTCTTTAAGTGGAAAAAAATGATTTCCTCTTAATCCGTAAGTCAAACATTGCTTCTCAAAAGTGATAAAAATAGCATGTAGGTATTAGTCAAAGATTTGCTTTTTCAAGATTTGGCTGAAAACCAAACTAAAGCTTCCATGTGCTCCAATAAACCCAGTGTTTCTCATAGGTTGCTATTTCTAATCCCTGTTTCCATGGAAATGGACTTTACATCAGCAAAAAGGGGATGAGGTACTGAGTGATTTATACCCACTGTTTGATATATTAAGTGATTCGCCACTGTTCTTTTCCTTTTCTGTAGAAATTATATAAGGATATTTTTCTTGTAGGGCTCTTAGACCTTCAGGTTAAAGGATCTCTAGAAATATAACCCTTAAGGGATAAAGGCGCAGCTGGTAACTTCCTGATAAAACATGGGGGCGGGGAGCAGGGGGACAGAGGCTGATGTGGTTATACGAGAGGAAACCTAGAAGTCATGGTAGTTGACTGCTCTACTCAAAATGCTTTAATGGAAATGGGAGATTTTATGAAGCATTTACAATATATCCTACAACAAGCTAGGATAAAATTATTATTAAAATCAGTAGTTTAAGAATGACTTTTATTTTTTCCTCTGTAGGATAATCCTGCCTTTGATAAATCTAAGAACCCCTGGGGCTCACTCAGTTGGAAGTATCAGTGGTTTGGTTCCAGTCACCTTCCAGAAAGGAAACTGGCAATTCTGACAGGTCTACTTGTGGACCTGTGCTCAGTGGCCATTGTTGCTGTTGCTTCTACATGAATGGGAATAATTCATTAATTAAAACTCAGTTCTCAAAGGGTCAATTACACCTGCCTCCTGCCAATTTCCTTTTTCTCTTGGACTAAATTTCCCTGCTTCCCAAGTCTGGCAAGTAGGGATCCCTTGACAGGTTGACACTCTCAAAGTTTAAGAACTCAGGACTTTTAGCTGCCCTATTGGTAGCACTACAGTTAATTTTATTTTATTTAATTAATTAATTTATTTTTAAAAATTTATTTATATATTTATTTTTGGCTGTGTTGAGTCTTCGTTGCTGCACACGGGCTTTCTCTAGTTGTGGTGAGCGGGGGCTACTCTTTGTTGCAGTGCGCGGGCTTCTCATTGTGGTGGCTTCTCTTGTTGTGGAGCACAGGCTCCAGGCATGTGGGCTTCAGTAGTTGTGGCACGCGGGCTCAGTAGTTGTGGCTCACGGGCTCTAGAGTGCAGGCTCAGTAGTTGTGGCGCTTGGGCTTAGTTGCTCGGGGGCATGTGGGATCTTCCCGGACCAGGGCTCAAACCCATGTCCCCTGCATTGGCAGGCGGATTCTTAACCACTGAGCCACCAGGGAAGCCCTATAGTTAATTTAAAAATATTGTTTATACTAAACTTAGTAGTGAAGTCCCATATAGACTCCTATAGTTGATTTCAACATTAAAAAAAAACGTGGTTTTTCAAACTGCTAGAAAGTGCCTGACTGAATTCACTATGTTAACCTGTGTTCGAGTGCTATGGGAAACTAGTTAACAAGCTCATTATTTTACAGAAGTTAACCTTTTTTTCTTTCTCCTTCAAGCTGGTGTTGGTGAGCCATTCTTACAACTCTAAATGTTTATGCAAAAGAAGAATGATTCAGTCTGACTGTAGTCATTGTGCTAAGATGAATAAATCCTTTCCTACTTTTGTTTTTCCAGTTCCTCTACTTTCACTTTTTCCCTCTGTGGCTGTTTCCCATTTCAAATGGAGAAAATAATAGTACATAAAAAAAAATTCTTTTCGGTTACCAAGGCAACTTTTTTTAAACTTTTCTCTCCAGTACGGAAGCTCCTTGACATTCAGTAATTATTCCATTTTCTTTACATAGGAATATATTTCTGTAGCACTAGGTTCAGAGTTGGCACCGATAAAGCATTAAACAAGAGCTTGAAGAAAATTTTATAATTCCTGTATACTTATGAATAAACATCCAATGAATGGCAAAATGGAAAGTCTCAATTTAAAAAAGTGTCTCTTGCTGTGATTCAAATGTTTTCTTTAAAAGCACTTAAGAAGTTCCTGCAGAATCTCTTGCTCTCTCATTTTAACAAATCCTACTTGCTCCTCCTACGTGAAAGGTTGATGTTTCCACAGGAGTTCAAATAGAATGGTGTGGAACAGGTCAGTACAGGCTGAATGCCTCTAGTTCTTTTTGTGGTGGTAAGTGGGTGGAATACATATCCGGTTTTCTTAACACAGAGAATTCTAAGTACTTTGAATATTTCAGTGTAAGAATTAAGGTAATCACAATGCCTCCCCATTTTAGAACTCCTTCTCACCACCCCTTCCCAACAATGTTCTCCTTTCTGATGTTCAGGCTCTTGGATGTTCTCCAAAAACAAAAGGCTGAGTAGAGACTGTTTTCACCCCTCTTTTACAGTCTATGCTTTCGTACAGTTGCATTATAATTCTGTTTATATAAAAGAAGAAAAATAATTATTTATAGTCTTGGTATAACATATTCATCAGGAGGCCATGTGGAGAGAGAGTGTAAAAAGGAATGGTTTTAAAAACTAGTGTCTGATCCTGTATATTTGTTACATCATCTAATCATTAAAAGTGTGGAAGCAGTTAAAAAAAAATCGACATCTAATAGATGAAAAAACTGAGTCTCACACTGGTAAAGCAGCTTTCCAAGGGCACAGAGCTAGTTATAAGGGAAACTTGAGGTTGGAGTACATGTTTATCTGAGTCCCATACTGTACATGTAAAGGGGGAACTGTTATACATAAAATGATGTGGTATTGATGTCTTCAGTGCAGTTTAACAGAAAGTCATTTGGGAAGGGCTCCAAAATTAATCTGCTCCATTTCAAATTTTTTTGTTCTGGAGAAAGGGTATTTGGTCTCCAGGGACAAACTGAAATCAAGTACAGTTGATGCTTGAACAACGTGGGGGTTAGGGTCACGAACCCCCCATGCATTTGATAAGTCTTGTGTAATTATCATTTACAATATATAATTTGTATACCCCCATATATAATTTTGACTCATCCAAAACTTAACTACTAATAGCTTACCGCTGACTGGAAGCCTTACCAATAACATAAACAGTCGATTAATACCTATTATATGTATCATATACTGTATTCTTACAATAATGTAAGCTAGAGAAAAGAAAATGTTATTAAGAAAATCATAAAGAAGAGAAAATACATTTAAAATATTGTACTATATTTATTGATTCCATAAATAAAATTGAATCTTGTCTGTTTGCAAGATAAATTGTGTCAGTACCTACATCAGTATTATCTTGTATGATACAAAAATACCATGTTATACATATTAATAACACTGGACATCAAAAATGAAAAGAAATGGAATGAAAAGATAATGTGAAAAGGAAATTCATATTTATTTACAGCTGTAACAAACGAGTCACGCCTTGATAATGAAGAAGCAGCAATATGATTGCTCTGTGGTAGCCTAGTGTAATTGATGGCGCCATGTACAGCCTGTAAGTGTGTGGGTAAGTTTTGGTAAATTTGAACTATTTGTAATAGATTTGTGTATATTTTATGGTAGTAAATGATAAAATAGTATCTATATATATTTTATGCATTCATGACATATCTTTTTATTATTTTTTTTGGGTATTTTTAGGCTATGTGGTTTGTCTGTGAGTTTTTTCAAGTTGCTGCAAATCTCCCCCCAAATTTCCAATATATTTATTGAAAAAAATCTTTATATAAGTGGACCCATGCAGTTCAAACCTGTGTTGTTCAAGGGTCATCTGTAATAACTTTGCAACACAACCTTATGTTCTCTGATGTAACAATGTATCCAAACCAGACTTCTATTAATTCCAGACCTGTGAATCTACTTCAGTTCACAAACTGGCCCACAAACACAGAGGGCAAAGAGAGACCAAAGAAAGAGGCGGGCAACTCCAGATTGGTAGGTGGCAGTTTTAATAAGCAAGGGAATTTACATATGGGGCTTGTCTTTGTTGGCTGCAAGATAAATGTATCTCTGCATCTGCCCACCAGAATCTTAAAAGTTTATATAGTAGAGGCCTTAACTGGGTTTGGTAACATATACAATCCAGATGGTCTCAACACCAGTAGTGTTAGAGGAGGTCATCAAGAAGATGTGACTGCCGATTGACCCATGAGCTGGACCGGGGCAGTTGGAAGCTCCTAATGCCCAACCCTGTCCTTGGAATGTACCTTCCACCCACCATTCCCATAGCCAGAGCTTTGGACAAAATTTCAAGGACACAGCCTTGAGAGAGTAAGTTGTTTGGACCCTCTGAAGCACTTGAATATCCAGATTCAGTAACTTTGTGGTGGGACCAGGATTCTGACTTTTTAAAAAGCTCCCCATGTGACTTGCATAGTTACCCAGATGTTTTCGGGATCAGTGTTTTGTGGCTGACAATAATATTCTAAATCCTACATATGACATCATGTCCTGGCAGGAAGGCACCATAAGACAGGATTATTTTATAAACGAAACAGTTCCTACATTAAGTGTGAATGCAATAAATAAATACTTGCTGAATGTTTATAATGCCATCCCTTTGATATCATGGTAACTGGCCTCCTTTAAGTGGGGCACAAGATAGATATACCTTGTGAAAGCTCAAGGCCAATCTCTGCCCACGAAGAACCGTCACAGCTCCACAGCCCTCCCCTGATCCAGACTCTGTAAGGGGGTGCTCAGAAAAGCCACGAGCATGTAGTTCTTCCATTTCTCAACATTTGCTGCTCACTGGAATCTCCTGGGAGTTCCAACAAATTGATACTTGGGCCCCAGTCATGACCAGTTAAATTCAGATGCCAAGAGAGGCGTATTCTATGCTAATTATGGCATCGAGCACTCACCTAACTTGGGGAAAGACCTAACTCTGTCAGCTAGTTGGGACCAAGGATACCCTTAATAGTAAAGTGACCACAGTGTCTTAATTCTTCATTGCCTTCCTTATTCCTTCAAGCAGGCAAACCTTGGATCAGGGAGGTGAGAGCAGGGTTGTGGGTGGGGTTGAGGGGAGCTGTCTGGTCAAGCACATCTTAAAGGCAAGGCATTGTTTTAGGTGTCCATGGATTATGTCACACAAAGTCTTTAGTAATAATTGTATATCAAGAATCTTTTAAGAAATCTGGTGAATTCATAAAATTTAAAATTATGAGCAAAGAATGTTAGAAAATAAAGCTAAAATTAAGAAAATACGCTGAGAAAAAAAGTTGTGACTAAATCAGAAATTTCCTATCTTAGGGTACAATTTATTTATTTAAAACTATTCTAAGAACATATGAAGTAGAGGTAACTGTGGGTTTAAAACATCTGTGGAGAGGAAGTCACGTCAAAATAAATTTAATTTTCACTCAGTTATAAAATGCTAGAGGTAAAAGACATCCTGGGGTGGTTCATCCTTCATTTTATTGTTTTTTTGTTTTTTTTTTTGCGGTACGCAGGCCTTTCACTGCTGTGGCCTCTCCCCTTGCGGAGCACAGGCTCCGGACGCGCAGGCTCAGCGGCCATGGCTCACGGGCCCAGCTGCTCCGCGGCATGTGGGATCTTCCTGGACCAGGGCACGAACCTGTGTCCCCTGCATCGGCAGGTGGACTCTCAACCACTGCACCACTAGGGAAGCCCCATCCTTCATTTTAAAGAGAAGTCAGGTTACTTGTCTAAGGTCATACAGCTAGCTATTTTGGGAAGGTTTCTCATATACCAGCTAAATTTCTAAAGGAAATGGAAATGGTGATATCAATTCAGAAGGCGTTATTTCAAGACATCCCACAAATTTTATCTTTGCACTGCATATTTTTATTGTTCTTAGACAGTAATCAGATTTTTCTAATTAAGACTTTTTCCATCTGGAGAGTAAAAGTAGTAAAACTATTAATGTTTTTAGCCCAGCCTATAAAAATGTTTGAATATATATCAGGAATTACAAGTATCGTGAAACTTTATTTTAATACAAAAAGTGAAAATTGATAATAACGTTTTCTTTCCTATTCCCCAAATCTTGTCTCTCCTTACCACACCTGCCTTTTTTACCCAGACTTTATGATTCTGGATAAGAAGTGGTAAATTGATATCCCTGGCATGACTGCATTTAAATAACTATTTCTGAAAATGACTTATGGAAAATTTTACAAAGCACTGGAACTTTGCTGTAAATACATGAGGGTATTGACAATGGAAATCATGACTGGCTTGGTTCCAAAAGGTACTGGGAAAAATAACATTAACCATTTGCAGATAAAAACATTTCCATCAGAATATAAGCAGACTGTTTTTTGGATGTGTTCAGAGTTAGTCATAAGACCAAATATCTTATCATATCATTAAAAATAAAAGAATCATTTCAAGACCCATAATGATGGATGGATGCAAATTTTAACTGCTGGGGTGTATTAATGAAAACATTTGCTGCCTCTGAGGCTGTGGTGTCTTGTCAGTTGTTAGATTCAGATGTCTTCAGTCACTGTCTGTGTGTGGCAAAATTTACACATGAGCCAATGAAGAAAGATTCTTCAGCTCTTGGCAGCTTCATCTTTTTATGATATCATCATTTCTTCCTGTCTTCTTTTGGGACAGAATGGTCTTTACATTACCAGGGACCACCTCTTGCTGACACCATTGTGTCTTTATGGTCTTCACAGACTATGTCCAGGGTCCCATGTCATTACACTAGTAATCTGGTTTAGGTTTATTACCCAGTGGATTGATGACCACCTTTGTGTTTATTTTATCTCTGCAGAGATTGAATGTCCATCTTCTTTATTTCCCTTTCCTTTATCTTTCCTCTTCTTTTCTCCATATGTTTTTACTAATTCCTTTTCTCTTCTTCTACATATATGTCTTCAGCTGATGCACTCTCAGATTTTCAAGCAACTGGCACCTATTCTACAGGGTATAAAGATTTTGTAGCAATCTTGTGGAAGACACGTATGCACATGCATATTCACATGTACAATTCCCACCCCCACTGCCAAACACACAGAATTCTGTTGTCCATGCCTCACTAGTACTTATTAGGTATGATGCTTAGGATTGAGTCATTCCTTATTTTGTAACTTCTTTGGCTATGTTTGATTTTAATCATTACAGAAGGCAATACAATAGTGGGCATTAAACTCTTATTTGTAGTTTCTATCATTCTACATAGTGAAAAATAATGTTTTTGAAGCATTTTGTTTTACTTCAGTGAAATTGCTAAAAATTGTGTTGAATTACCAATTTGACAAATTTATCAAGTGCTTCAATTTACAAATAATTATTTATAATTAAAATAATTATTTTAATTAAAATATTTAATTTTAATTATCTTTTAATTATTTATAAATTTTATAGCAATTTATAATGGGTAGGGTGGTTTAATATCTGGCTGATGTTGGCTGGATTTGCATAAGTGTCTGAGCTCAGAGGACAGCTTGGATGTAGACTGTACAATGTAGACTGTATTAGTTTCCTATTGTTGCCTTAAAAAATTACGTCAAATTTAGTGAAATGTTACGCCAGTAGTAAAAGAAACTTACCCTTTGTAAATTGCTAATATTCAGACGCTGGCAAATGGACTTTTAAGATTTAGTCATTTAGCTGATTGACTTTCAGTGAACTGGCTTTAGAAAATTTTATTTTTGGCATATTGATGTGCTTTCCTTTCAGATACATTATATCATTTGAACTTTACAGTAATTCTGATTTATTATTCTGCAATAATTTTGAATACTTTTTCATTTTGTAGTGGCAAGTAGGTGGAGTCATATCCAGTTTTCTTAATACAAATTATTCTAAGCACTGTGAATCATATCAGGATGCACACATATTGCCAGTTTGTCCCATAATTGGTGGTATGAAATTTGATCTCTTGGCTAAAGTGGCATTTGCTAGGTTTTTCCATTGTTAAGTTACTTTTTCTCCTTGTTGCAAACCATAGCAATCTATGTGAGAAATGCTATGAGAATATGTAAATATCCTGTTCAACAAACTTCCACCCAATGGTTTTGGCATCCACTGATGATTTTGCTTAAATCAATTATTACCTTGGTGGTTGCACAAAGGTGCTTTTCTTTTTTCTTTTCTTTTGGCTGTGCCGCGCAGCTTGCAGGGTCTTAGTTCCTCCACCAGGGATTGAACCCGGGCCCCCAGCAGTGGAAACGTGGAGTCCTACCCACTGGACCACCAGGGAATTCCCACAAAGGTGTTTTTCTAATTCTAGCACTCATTCTACATTTATTAGCTGGCATTTTTCTATAAAGAAGTTCTCTTCCACTCCTCTTTTCTTAGTATTACTTTGGATAAATGAGTTTTTAAAAATAATTCAGTATCATCATTATTCTCTTTATTTAGCTTTAGGATAGCTCTTATGTCCTCTGATTTGTCTCTATCAGTCTCTGAGGCTTTCTCTGCTTCATACCATGATAAAATACTCCAGGCTCATCTTGTACTCTTTCTGCCCCAGATCTGGAACCATTAATTTCTTTGAGGAGACTGAGTGTGGAAAGGTGTTTAGAAACAAAAATCTAACACTAAGTATTTTCATTGCTACTAGGCTGTTGCTTCTAGGCCCTCGCAGAGGTCAGGACTAGAAATGTATTAAAATTAAAAACTGAGTTCGTATTGATACCTATATCTTAAATCAATCAAAATAGGGTTCTTCCTTAACGTCTTCCATTCCACACTTGCATTTTCTCTCTCCCTCAGTGAAAACTCTGGTTCCCCAAACATTAATATATTTATTTATTTGCTTTATTGTGCAATTTTAAGTTCATAGTATTTTATGTCTCTGAGTTATGCTGTAAACATGCATTGTGAGAAGTTTTATTTGCTATCCTTATTGATCCATATGATTTTTTTTTTTTTTTTTTTTTTTTGCGGTACGCGGGCCTCTCACTGTTGTGGCCTCTCCTGTTGCGGAGCACAGGCTCTGGACGCGCAGGTTCAGCAGCCACGGCTCACGGGCCTAGCCGCTCCGCAGCATGTGGGATCTTCCCGGACTGGGGCACGAACCCGTGTCCCCTGCATCGGCAGGCGGACTCTCAACCACTGCGCCACCAGGGAAACCCTCCATATGATTTTTTTAAAAGATGTTTAGACAAATTTGGATTTAAGACTTCATTATTCTGTGGGGACACAGAAAACTATAAAATGTCTTTTCAAGCTTTTAAAGCCTGAGTTGACCCACATCCTTTCAATCCTCATTTCATTATTGGCCAGAAAAACACCTGATTGGTCACCCCCGATTTCAAGGGTTGAGAGAAGTGGAAATCTACTACAGGCCTAGAAGGATAACTGGAATATCACTGATGACAAAAACATCAATCTCAGTGACCAAAAATGCTTATAAAATATACAGCCAATCAAACTTTGTTAAGGCTTTAGCTATTCTCTTAGATTAGTTTTTGCCAAGAAAGCAAAGCCTGAGGCAAAAGCATATGTGAAACTTTTAATTAGGGAATACTGGGAAGCTGGTGTGAGTGAAAAGGAGAATGAGGCAGAGAAGGAGTGAAAGCCAAAGGAGGATATATTCTGAGCTGGCCATAGTATCACCTGGTATCGAGTGCAACTGATTTCTCACTTTTGAAAGGCCTCCTTACAATAGACCATGTTAAATTACATCCCTGGCTGGTCCATCTTGGGAAGAAGAAATTATCCCTCAGTTCTCATCTTCCGTTGCTCAAAGGGTTGCTCCATAAAGTGTTAGCTTCTCTGCACTGTGGGTTTGCATGTGTGTGGTTTGGGCAAGTGGGGCAGTATCTTATGCTTCAGTGGCAACAGGGAAGCCCTGGGATAGGAGATGAAAGATTATTCATTGGCATGAATGGTCAGATGCTGTTGGGTAAAACTATTGGAATTCATATAGAGTTGGTCGTCAAAGTGAAGGCTCAGGTGGACCAATTGGACAGGGACCCCAAAGACAAATGGGGCTATGAATATCTGTGGTGAAACATATGAAGTGTCTGACATAATCACTTTTACCTCTGAATCTTAGTTATCGTCTTAATTACTGTCTGTAAAATAGAGGCAATAATAATTATCTGTAGGTGGCATGCATATATATATATATACACACACACACACATATATACATATGCAATAGAACTCATCATGTCTTCTCTAAAACAAGTACTTTTTCTGACTCTGATTTTTTCATTAATGGCATTTGAATTTTCTTATTTAGGTTTAAGACCTTGGAGTCATCTGTGACTGCTGCTTCTTCTTACTATGCAATGACAGTTAAAAGCCTAGTCATGTAGAATCTAACTCCACAATGGCTCTTGAATCTGTTATGTAATTTCCATTTCCAATGTCATTTTAACTCAGGCTGAGCACATTTTGCCTGAAATAGCCACCCGATGTTTTCTGTACTTCCCACCTCTTCTTTCTCTTGTTCACTCTGAAAACAGCTTGCCAGAATAATCTTCCTAAAACATCTGATAATGTTTTTTCTTTATACATCAATTGCTTCCAAAATTCTACCAAATTAAATTTAACCTTCTTTCTGTAGGGTATAGAACAATCCACAAATTAATTAAACCTGCATTATCTACCTGGTTCTGTTTCACTAGTATCCATGTACCCAACTGCAACCAAATTAAATTTCTTGGACATACTGTACTTTCTTGATGTTATTCCTTGCTCATATTTCCCTCAATCTTTTTTTTTTTAATTGAAGCATAGTTGATTTACAATATTGTGTTAGTTTCAGGTATATAGCAAAATGATTCAGATATATATATATATTTATATATATAAATAAATATATATATATTCTTTTTCAGATTCTTTTCCATTATAGGTTATTATAAGATACTGAATATAGTTCCCTGTGCTATACAGTAAGTCCTTGTTGTTTATCTATTTTATATATAGTAGTATGTATCTGTTAATCCCTAATTTACATTCCCACCAACAGTGTAGGAGGGTTCCCTTTTCTCCACACCCTCTCCAGCATTTATTTATTTGATTGAGGTGAGGTCTTTATTTATTTATTTATTTTTGGCTGTGTTGGGTCTTCGTTTCTGTGCGTGGGCTTTCTCTAGTTGCGGCGAGCGGGGGCCACTCTTCATCGCGGTGCGCAGGCCTCTGACTGTCGCGGCCTCTCTTGTTGTGGAGCACAGGCTCCAGACGCGCAGATTCAGTAGTTGTGGTGCACGGGTTAAGTTGCTCCGCGGCATGTGGGATCTTCCCAGACCAGGGCTCGAACCCGTGTCCCCTGCATTAGCAGGCAGATTCTCAACCACTGCGCCACCAGGGAAGCCCCCAGCACTTATTATTTGTAGACATTTTGATGATGGCCATTGAGGTGATACCTCTTTGTAGTTCTGGTTTGCATTCCTCTAATAATCAGCGATTTTGAACATCTTTTCATGTACCTGTTGGCCATCTGTATGTCTTCTTTGGAGAATATTTCCCTCGATCTTAAATGCCCTATGCTCTTTCTACTACTGCTCTTTTTCAAAATATTCACCTTCCTTCAGAGCACATCTTTAAAATTATTTCCTTCAGGAAGATCTGGCAGTATCATCAAGCCTGCTGGTTTTGTTTTTTGTTTTTTTTTGCGGTATGTGGGCTTCTCACTGTTGTGGCCTCTCCCTTTGCAGAGCACAGGCTCCCGACGCGCAGGCTCAGCAGCCATGGCTCATGGGCCCAGCTGCTCTGCGGCATGTAGGATCTTCCCGGACCGGGGCACGAACCTGTGTGCCTTGCATCGGCAGGCGGACTCTCAACCACTGCGCCACCAGGGAAGCCCAAGCCTGCTGTTTTTGTCACCACCAGTAACCAATCTGTTGCCTGGGTGTTCTTCATTTCTTATTTGGGCTATTTTTTACCTTCCTTTAAGGACAAGTGTGTATGTGGTGGGGGCAGCATGTGTGTGTGTGTGTGTGTGTGTGTGTGTGTGTGTGTATACATGTGCCTATTGTATTATCTGTACCACACCCTGAGTTGCTGTCTAGTTAAGAGCTTAGCCCAAGGGAGGGAAGAGGTGAACTTTGCAGGCTCAGATGAGGGAAATTGGAGGTGATTATGCTGCAAAGATACCATGTTCTGTAATCCTAGATTGAGCTCCTTGATCATGCAAGCCTATAGAGAGGTCTTTCTCAGCTGCCACCAGGCTATGAAGCATGATTGAGTCAGATTGATGCTGACCAATTTTGCAAAGACAGTAAACTATGTATCTGCTGTTTGGGATAATCTGGCAGGACTGGGAAAGGGTCAGAATAAATGTCTTCTTTCTCCTGATGGCTTAGGAAGGTGAAGGGGACATTGAATCTCATGAGCCAAAAATGTTTAATTATAAACAAACCCTAAATTCAGTTACATTTACAAAATGTAGTAAACAATAACTCAACCAATAAATCTCTACAGCCCTTTAGAGTGATGTAAAATATTGTTTGACACAGTTTCATATACTCATATCATTTGCTTTATTTGGGTGGAGTTATTTTTACTAATAACAAAATTGGGGAGAAATGACTTATTGCATATAAGCTAACATTTTGTACTACTGAGAGTATATTTTGGTAGGAAAAAGATAATGGCTAAAAGTAGTAACCTGGAAAAGTTATTTTTATCAGGCAGATTCTGACTGAGAGAGATCCTAAAACGCTTGTCTTAAGAAGTGTTTAACTTAGATCTGGTTTTTCGGTCATCTTAAGAAAAGGAACAAGATTGCTTCTTGATATTGATATTGGATGTTAAACAAGGTTTTTGGTTTCAAAGTAAATAGAATTTTATTTATTGAGAAGAGGCCTGCTTATAAGGAGGAAGCTGGCTAATTTTGGCCCATTTCCCTGGAATCACAATTTCGTATCTGATGGGAATGTGAGGAGCATGATTGTTTAGACTCCAGAAAAGCCAGTGGGAAGAAGAGAGGAAACAGCATCGAGGGACTGACCTTTTGACTCAGCTGACAGCCAAAGAGTCCAAGATTTTAGAATTACGGCTGCAGTGCATCAGGGGCGCATCTTCCTAAGGCAAATGAAATATGATTCTGAGTTTTGTGAAGAATACAGGACTCTCTCCCGACTATCTCTTAAATCTGTTCTCTCCTCGTCATCATTTCTCCACAGGATACATGCAACAGCTTCTTAGCTGGTCCCATTGCCATCAGATTCACCTGGCTTCAGTTCAACCTACAGTTTGCTGCTAGTGTTATAACTGAAATGATAGAGATTGTCTATTTTGCTCACCAAGACAGTACCTGGCGGTAACATAAATAAAAACGTTAAAAAAAATAATGAATGAATGCATTTTCCAAAATAACAAATTCACAGATTTGTTCTTGGACTCTGCGGTCCTTAGGCAGTGGTGGCAGAACAAAGGATTATTTGAGGCTAAGGAAAGGAGATGGCCTTTAAAACCCCCAAATCTTTGTTATCCACCCCTGTAGTGGATACTTTTTTTTTTTTTGCGGTACGCGGGCCTCTCACTGTTGTGGCCTCTCCCGTTGCGGAGCACAGGCTCCGGATGCACAGGCTCAGCGGCCATGGCTCACGGGCCCAGCCGCTCCGCGGCATGTGGGATCTTCCTGGACCGGGGCACGAACCCATGTCCCCTGCATCAACAGGCGGACTCTCAACCACTGCGCCACCAGGGAAGCCCTGTAGTGGATACTTTTGTTCATTCTCCAGATCCTGCCCTCACCACCAAGACCCTCATTCCTTTAAGGGCCGGGAGTGTGGGCTGTTGAGGGTCACAGCTGATTCCTTCCCTAAAAAAATATTTTGGCTGCCCAAGGTTACATCCCATTCCTGGGGCCTATATATTTCCTATTACTAGTTGGTGGGGATAGACAGGGTGAGTGGGAGTGGGGAGTGGGAAGGGCACAAAGGCCCTGTTCCTTGTTTCAATTCAGGTCGTACCTGAGGGGCCATTCTGACTTCAGAGAAGTCCGTGGGATGGGTTGAGGCCTCTGTTGCAACTGCATTGCAGTTCAACTTCTCCCTCTGCCCTATACTGCTTCCCTTACTCCCTTACAAGTGTTGTTCTTTAGAATACTGCCACAATAAACCACGTGTATGTAAATCTTTGGCTTAGGAACCAACTCATGACAACCTTTAAAGCCACCACCAAGTAGACACTTGATCTAAACAAAAGCAGAATGATTTCTATGTGTATGAAGCTTTATGGTGGAGACTCCTAGGCCTACTTTAAACCAGACTGTTGCTCCTTAAGCACTTCCATCAGGTATTCTAGAAGAGAAACTCTTGACTTGAACATAGTATAGGTGTTAAGTATCTGCAGCAGCCTCCTCATCCTTGGAAACCGTCTTATAAGAGTCTCTCATCCCTCCCTACAGGGAAGAATCTATACAACACAGAGTGACTTCAACCAGTTCAGGTAAGAAAAAAGAGTCATTGCAGCAACTTGAATGATCTTGTTTGGTTTTCTAAACCAAAACCAAGGAAATAGAATAATTGACACGAAAACTCTTTGCATTGTATCTTGTAGATGGTCTAATATTATGATATCTAGAGTAAGGGAACTTAGCTGACATTATAAGGATGATAGTATAATATATATCCATAGTGGGAGGTTCTCTGTGGGTTTATGTGGGACTAGTGGCCAATCCTTTTATCCCTCACTAATCTTAAAACAGGAACAATTAGTATTGAGTTCCAGTAATTAGAGGTGTGCCTGAGTTGCTGAGGTGTAAGTCTGCAAGAAATGCACAGAGAATATATGGGGTGACACACACTTATAGTTTGTACTTAGTTTCAGAACATGGTTTTATAAACGTAAAAAAGACATAACTGCAAAATCATCATACAGCTAATATAAATAACTCAGGGCAGAAATTCATCTGAGACTCAAATGAGCTTATTTAAGTCATTTTAGATTGATTCAAACAAACAAACAAATAGTTGTCAAAAACCATTCTTTTGAGTTGTGTAGGTAGCTAAAAAGAAAAAAAAAGTACTTGAGATCATGTTTAAGATTGATACACAGACACACTTCTACCTTATGAACTTAGTTCTAAGATGACATTCCCACAACAAAGGAGAAAAAATGCACTGTTACCCAACACTTAAGTGCCTCTGTGTTCCCTCTGCATGGCCATCATGACATACCTTGATAATCAATGGAGGGCAAAAATGATTGTCCTTGTTTATTTCACAGGGCTATGGCAAAGCTAAAATGAGACTAGCAGGCAAAGAGGAGTTTGGAAGTAAGGGACAATACTATGTACATTGCATTGGTAATTTTTAGCACAATTATTTAATGGAAGAGGGCAAAACTTTCCTAGCTGGTCAAGATGTGGCAGTGGAGAAAAAATCCAGATGTAGATTCAGAAGATAATTTCTTTGCATAATCTTTGCTGACTATGTTTATAGAAGTAAATGTCAAGGTAAGCTTGGCAAGGAACAAAAGGGATGTCACATTTCTCCTGTCTCATTCCAGAGATGTTATCCTTTACCTTTCTGAGTATGTACAAGGCTGACACTGGGTTTCTGCTCCTTTACGGGAAACAGTATGCAAACACTCAAATAAGAGCAGGACAGTCATTTTTCATATATGCTTTGTTTCCATTTCTGTGACTTGGAAAGACCAAGTTTCCAAACGTGGAAATCCATGTAGTTGCCCTGCAATTCAAGTCCCTGCTTGCACTCTGGACTTTAAAAGCAATTAGTTTTAGACATGCTCTTGGAAGAGAGTGTAAGCTTTGAATTAAAAACCTTTTTCTCTGTGTCTTGCTTTCACATCAAACAAAACCAAGTTCATTTAGAGAGTAGAAGGGTGTGAATAAGACTTGTCAGTACCTCAGTCTTTTTGTGTTTTAAGTATATTTTCCTATGTTTCTGGAACAGCTTCTATATAATCAACTATTATGTCATAACCTGCCAAGCCAACAGGTGTTAACAGCAAGAAACTGTGCCAGTTGCTTTTAGGATGTATTGACTTTTATGGTTAACAATCTTGACTTATTATACTAGTAGAAAAGACTATTTTACAGTTTCCTTATAGCTTTATAATGAGAGTGGTATGGCCCTTCCTCAGCTTTAATATCTTGAATCATTGTCTCATTTTTTGCTTTTCTTTTACTTCCAAACTTCCTTAAAATATTTTATATTTGTCACCCCTATTTCCTTCCTATTTATTCTTTGTTTCCTTGTGGTCTGAATTCAGCCCCACTACTCTCCTAAAATTTTCTTCATAGTCACCAGTAACCTTTTAGGAAACCTACGTAAAGACTTTTTAAAACTGACTCATTTTTTGGACCTTTCTGTAACATTTGCCTTGTTGATTGCCGTCACTGCCTTAAACTCTTCCTTTGTTCTCTTAACTTCTGTAACGTTATATAAAACTGATTCTCAAAACCAGCAGATATTCTCAATTTCTCTAGTTTGGTCATGGCTTAAAACCATAAAGTTATTTTGTACTCATCTCCATCTCTTTTCTACTAAGTCTTATCTGTTTATCTTTTGTAATGTTCTATCTCCTTTTTTCCCCTCCAGATCCCACTGTTATCACCCTTGTCCAAGTTCTGTGTCATGCTTGTTCTTCTTAACTGGCCTCTTTGTATTCAGTTTTTCCTCATTCCAACTGTTACTAAGCTACTGCTAGATTTTTCCCCCCAAACACTTTTTTTGACAAGTCACTGCATCATGCTCTGTGCTTGGAAGTGGCTGGATTCAAGCCAGTTGGGAATGCATCTGTTCTGATGATGTGTTTCCCTTAAAACTAGACAAATACTAACAGTGAAGATGCAGGGAAAACACGTCAGTGGTTGTCTTGGACGTAGAAACTGAGGTAGGCCAATTTAGTCTGAAGCTTGGAGTTGGATTGCATAGGATAGAGGTTAGGGCTGTGCAATCAAAGCCAATTTAAAGGGTGAAGTGTAGTCTATGCAGAAATGTGTTGAAGAATATTAGGGGCTTTAAACCAGAAAGCACAGGCCAGTCTGAGGACAGATGAGGGTAGATGTTATGGCAGGCGTTCAAAGGAAATAGCCAATCAATGGACTAGGTTGAATAAATTTTGGTTCTTACGCTACTAGAGATGATGTGGAGATGAAGGGGGAGTGGTCAAACTGAGTTCTATAGTTTCTGCTGTGACTTTTGCTTACTGAGTAAAGTTGTACTGAATGGCCTTAGGAAGAGTCTAAAGAAAGAGACTAAGGATTTCCTAGGCTGATTTGCTGGAGGGTGATTCTTCCATGAACTCCTTTACATGAACCTATTGTTTTAACCAAATGAATGTAATAATTGTTCCCCAGCCCATTCTCACATCTCTGCCATATTCCCTGTCACGCCATGATCTTTCTTCTCTGCTTTCATGAATTCTACCTTTCCTTTAAAATTCACAAGTGTTTTATCTGCTATCAGTTAGTTCTTTCTTCAAAGAAATGAAAGTGAACGATGGCTAACTTAAGCTGTCCCTTCCTCTCCCACCCAAAATGGATGGGGAGTTAGAATTTACTAGAAGAAACCACAGAAGGCTAGATGATAAAGATTGGGACAGCTGGAACGAAGGAAACTGTGGAAGGTCAAGAAGCAGGAGACATAGCGAGCATCTCACGGCAACAATAGCCTGGTAAGGACTCTATCACTGCCGTTGCTGCTGCCATGACCTTGACCTCCAACTATCCCTTATCATTGCATCCCCCTCAGAATTCCAAGACCTGGTATAGAGCATCCAGTTGACGCAGACTAAGTCCCATGTCCACTTGTTTGGCCCAGTTTGATCTCTGTTTTCATAGTGTACAGAGAATAGTGGCTCCAACCAAGAGCATACACAGTGGGGGCTTTTCCCCTCAAAAGAGTGAATATTGCTAGGAAAAGGAGGGTCAGTTGCTGGAGAGCACCCAAATGATAAATTCCCACTATCAACTTCCTCCACTAATTATCCCTACGTAACCCAGCTCAAAGTGACCGCTGCTGCTCCTTAAAGCTTTTTTTTTCCCCTCTGCCACTCATTTGGTGTGTAGTCCTCAACAGTTAATTCCGTTTCTATATATCGTTTTTCTTAAGAAGATGTGAAGACCTTGCGGGCAGAAACCTTATCTTTGTATTCTAGCACTCAAAAAAAGGACTCTGCACACAGCATGTACTAAATAATTTTTTAAAGGATGATATTGATCAGCTGTTTCATTACCAGTGGATGGTGTCCTATGAGAATCAGCTTCATGTTTTATTTAGTCTAATGTGGGACGAACCAGGAGAGAGCAACTGGCATTAACCTCACACTTACTTAGGTACTGTGCAGAATACTTGTAATAAAGATAACAATAACAGCTGTATTTTATTTAGCTTTATTGTGCCATGCATGAAATGAAGTGATTTACATACATTATTTCATTTAATCCTCATAACGACCATGTGAGATAGGTCTCATTGTTTTGGCCATTTTACAGATGAGGATGCTGTTGGTTAGAGAAGTTTTAATTTTCCCAAAGTTTCACAACAGGTAAGTGTAGAGCTGGAACTCGAAAGTCTTTCAGTCTGATTCCAAAGTCCTTTTACTATATTGCATTGCCTAAATTGCAAGAATAAAGTTTGAATGAACATACAATTTCAATAAGCATTTCATCTCTTTCTTCATTACCTACTTCGGTTTCTCGGTATCACTTGGGAACTTGTTTGAAATGCAGTTTCTCAGGCCCCACAACAGACCTACATTCAATAGGTCTTGAAGTACATTCAGTACGTCAGAAACTCTAGCAGTGGGACCCCCAAATCTCTTTTAAACAAAAAAGACCTGGATTATTCTGATATATGTTAAGGCTTGAGAACTGCTAACCTGTCTTCTCTCTCACTGTCTATGTCTTTATGTGGCTCTACACCTATATAAGTCATGCTGAACGCCTGTTGTCTATGTATTGTATTCTATTATATGCCATCATTTAAATTGTATTTGAATTTTCTCTTATATTTTCCAATTCCTATTTTTAATTTATCCTGTATATTCTTGGAGGCTGCTCTTGGTGAATGAGGTCTCACATTAAAAATACAAAAATATATGTACAGTGTACTTATGTGAATGCCAGTTACTGTATTTCAGAATAAGCCTCAGGTCTACTTTCCCAGGGTCCTGGACATTTTGTATCTACTGGGAGGGAAACAGAATGAGAAACAGAACTTAATCCATGCAGGCAAGGTTTATCTCTGCCACATCATGCCCTTTGCCAGAGGAGCTAAATGTTTTAGTCATTGATTTTACATTGCCTTCTCTTCTACCTTTTGCTGGAGCGTCAGTAAGGATATCAACATACCAATTATGATTCTACATCTCTCAAGCTTGCCTGGGATTCATTGGAAATCTGCCCAGATGCTCAAGATTTGATGATACCTGAGTTAAATGTTCATCTCTTCTCTAAAACATAATGATTGTCTGCTGGTCATTTTAGCCATCAGAGGACCAGGTATCTATTCCAAATGAATGAAAGTTTCCTGCCCTGTTCATCTCACCTGTATCAAGCAGATTGAACCTTATGGAGGTGGTTTCAAAGATAATGTTAGGATTTATGAATGTTTTCTCCTATTTTCTTTTTTAAAATTTATTTATTTGTTTATTTATTTATTTTTGGCTGTGTTGGGTCTTCGTTGCTCCACGTGGGCTTTCTATAGTTGCAGCGAGCAGGGGCTACTCTTCGCTGCGGTGCGCAGGCTTCTCATTGCGGTGGCTTCTCTTGTTGTGAAGCATGGGCTCTAGGCGTGTGGGCTCTAGAGCGCAGGCTCAGTAGTTGTGGCACATGGGCTTAGTTGCTCCAAGGCATGTGGGATCTTCCCAGACCAGGGATCGAACCCGTGTCCCCTACATTGGCAGGCGGATTCTTAACCACTGTGCCACCAGGGAAGCCCCTCTCCCATTTTCAACAGGGAAATGAGTCAGAAATGGCAAAATGAATAATTACTTTCCCTTTTCTTTATGCATCTCTCCTGTTACATTTATAAAAAAAGTGCACTTTACTTGAGTCTAATTCAATTCATTTATTCTGATCTTTGAGTTTAAAATACAAGTAAAGTGACTAAACTAGTTTAAATTGCCTAGATTAGGTTTTAGTTATTTCTTTTTCTTGTATCTTTAAGGAAACACCCTAATGTTTATCACTTGGATCTTGCTTCTGTATTTAAAATTTGCTTAATAAAAAGATTTTCTTTCTTTTTCCTCTGTCTCTCCTCTTCCATCCTCCCTGCCTCCTTCCACAGCTTCTGGCTCCACTTTGATTACTAAAAAAGAAAGGAAAAGCCAACAAACATTTGTTGAGCATTTACTCTGTCCCAGGAACTGTACTCACTTCTCAGATTCTTTTTTCAGTCTATTTTATTCATGGTAATCTTTCCTACTCCCACTGGTTCAACCATCATCTTTCTACTGGACTCTCATTCTCTAGACAATGTGTCATCTAGTTCTACTGACTCAGCTTCATAAACCTCCCTTAAATCTATCCTTACCACTCTATCATCACTGACTTACTCATCTTTCAGCCTAAGTATCTAAATGAACTCTTAACTTGTCTCTGTGACCTCATTTTTTCCAGTCTTTAGTGCACGTATATTTTTATCACTATCAAAATAATCTTTCCAACATGCAAACCTAGTTGGTGATTAATTCAGCAAAAATTTATTGCGTGTCTACTGTTTTTCCAGATGCTTTGTGCTGTGAATACTTGTGTGAATATGACCAGGGTTAAAACCTCAAAATGTTTCCTATTTGGCAGAGGAGGCAGATGTATAATTGGACAATTATTACAGAATGTAATAGGTAAAAGGATAAAAGTATATGCACAGTATTAAGGAAATACTAAGGAAAAGTATGAGCCTTGGGCAGTGAGTGGACAGAGAGGTTTAGGAAAGACTTTCTGGGCAAAATAATTCCTGAAAGGCATTTTGAAAGATGAAAGAATATAATTTAGGAGGAAGATGAAGGTCGGGCTGGGCACGGGTGCTAGAGGAAAAGGACATTCTGAACCCAGGGGTAATCTTAAGCAAAGGCAACAAAAAAGAAAGAAATAGATTGATGTTTTCAGAACTAAAGAAATTCTGTTTATTGTTAGTTTAAGCTCCTAATTTGGGGGATAGTATATTATGTAGCAATAGATAACTAATGCAGCAACTGAAGGGCTGTTTAAAAAATAGTACAAAGAAAATCTAAACTGGACTGGTAGCTATAGAGATGGAGAGAAATATATGGACGTAAGAAACCCAAAGGAATTAAAATCTTTAGGATATGCTATTGAGTAGTGAGGGTGAGTGAGAAAGGAGAATCAAGGATGACTCTCAGATAAGTTTCAACTCGGCCACGACATGGCATTACTCCCCTGTACTTAAAACCTGTTAATGGTTCCTCATTATTTCTAGTAAAAATATCAAATACCAGCATAGACCTCTCTGACTTCTACAAAATGGCTCTTTTTTTTTGCGGTACACGGGCCTCTCACTGTTGTGGTCTCTCCCGTTGCGGAGCACAGGCTCCGGATGCGCAGGCTCAGCAGCCATGGCTCACGGGCCCAGACGCTCCGCGGCATGTGGGATCTTCCCGGACCGGGGCACGAACCCATGTCCCCTGCATCGGCAGGCGGACTCTCAATCACTGCACCACCAGGGAGGCCCAGGCAGCTCTTTCTTACCTTACCAACTTTATAACCAGTTCCCCCCTCTCACCCCCACCCCCGCTCATGCTATTGATTTTGGAACATATGCTCTCTTGCTTTTTTTTTTTTTTTTTTAACTTTGCTTGTGGTGATTCCTCTTCTAGGAATGTCTTTTCCCTTCGACCCAACCTAAACTCTTCACACATACTTCAACCACACAAAGCACTCTTTTAAGAATTCCATGTTTCTCTCATCCCTCCACCCAAGTCAAAGTTAGATATTTGATCTTCTGTGTTACTGCAGCATTTTACATTTATCTATATTGTCATATTATATCATAATTATTTATTTACATGTCTACTTTTTCTTCTAGACTATGGACTTTTCAAAAAATGCTCATTATCTTACTTTTTTTGGTGTAACTGCCTATACTAGCACCTGATGTATAGTAAGTGTTTAATCAATGTTTATTCAATATATGAATGAAAGTATATGTTTGAAATCAATGAAATATCATTATATCTCTCCTGAATTTTTAAATTCTTCACTTTATGATACATATTGGAGATGCTTACACATGGAATTTACCTGAAAATTAATGTAGCTTTTACAGAGTCTGTGATCACCTGTCCTTGGTCTCTCCACAGCCTAATCATTCAATCAATTTTTAATTGGTTTGTAATTTTTTCTTTATTTTTTGTTACCCAGGGTAAAAATATTTTTCATTTCTGTCATTTCTTCATATCCCAGTAGTCCAAGGAAGATGAGAGGCACATGGAGCATGCCTGGACCCAACTTATAGCTTGGACCTAAACCCAGTCAAGCCCAGGCTAGATCAGTCAACCCCTAGACAATGCACAGATGTGTGATCAAGAAAAAATATTGCTTTTTAGAGCCACTGAATTTCAGTGTTGTTTGTTAAATAGCATTATTACAGCAATAGCTACTGATAAAATCAGTTCCTTTCTTTCCCTTCCATTCTCAACGCTACCATCCTTTTTCTTTTATTATTCACTTGGAGTATTGCTATAGACCACTGAGAAAAGTCTTCCAACCTTTAGTTTCTTTTCCTCTCAACTCATTTTATGTACCACATCAGATTAATCTTCCTGTTTTAAACCATTCTTCAAATAAAGTCCAGATAAGTAGTCTATCTCCATTTATTGAAATTCTGTCTGCCCTTCAATGTCCATCTCAAATGCCACTTTCTTTAGAGACCTGCTGTCTTCCTCCCAGATGATGAGCTCTCATTTTTCCTTTGGACTTTATCATCTCCCCAATTCTCCCACGACTCAACCCCTGGTAACCACCATTCTGCTTTCTGTTTCTACAAGTTCGGCTTTTTTAGATTCCACATATGGGTCATATACAACATTTTTCTTTCTCTGTCTGGCTTATCTCACCAAGCATAATGCCCTCAAGGTCCATCTGTGTTGTCAAAATGGCAGGATCTCCCTTTTTTCTCATGAAGGAAATATGTATATATATGTATGTATATATATATATATATAAATGTATATAAATATATATTATATATTATACACACACATCTCCTTTATTCATTCGTCTGTCGATATCTCCAACTTCTAAATATTGAAGTTCTCCAGCGTTTAGTCAGTGAAAATACTCTATTGTTTCTTTATTCTACTTAGAACTTTTGATCTTCCACAATCTATGGATTGATATATTTCATTAGGTTTGGAAAATTATTGGTTATCATCTCTTCAAATATTGCTTCTGTCCCCTTCTTTTTGTAAATCCAGTTATATATGTTAGACTTCACAGTGCACTCTAGCCCTCTTGTCACATGCCTTGATTTTTCTTCTCTGGATTACTTTTTTCTGACCTTTTCCAGTTCCCTATTTTTCTTTTTAGCCTGATATAATTTTCTTTTAAATCGTTCCATGATTTCTTAATCTTGGTAATTATATTTTTAGCTCTTTTCAAATTTGCTGTGATTTCTTTTTATAGTTTTCAGTTGTCAACTTTCCATGAATAAAGTAAACATGGTTGTCTTAAAGTCTAATTATGGAAATTCCAACATCTAGAGCCCCTGTGGATCTCTCTATTGTCTGCTGTTTCTGCCATATCTCCTTGTGTACTTTATTATCTTTGATTGTATATCAGATATTATATTTGAGGTCGGTTGTAGAAATACCTTGAGGCCTACATATATATTATATTCCTCAATATAGACTGATAGTTTTTACCAAGTTCTTGAGGGCACTAGCAATCTAGTATCACCTTAATTCAGTGTCAGCTTTGAGATTTTCTGGATTACTCAAATGATTTGCAGTCTGAATCTTTGATGCTTTTCGGAAGTTATGGATGTTTTTATAATTAGGTAAGCATTTACTTTTTAGCAAAAGAATTATTTTGTCTACTTTGTTGCTATTTTCACTCTCATTCAATCTTATAAAACCTCATGGCTTTAAACATTCTCTGTGTATACGTTGGTGAGGCTTGAATTTGTTTCTTTACCCTGGACTTCTCCCTTGAATTCCAATCTTGTATATGCAGTGTCTTCTCTATGCCTCAATTTGGATATTTACCAACATTTTCAAATCAAACCTGCCTGAAAATAAACTCTTGCTTTTCCCCAGAGCATGCTCTTCTTGAAGTCTTTCCAGTCTCTGTTGATGGCAATTCTATCCTGGATGCTTAGTCTAAAAATCTTAACACCATCCTTCTTTTCTCTTCCTTTCAATTCTATTTCAAATCATTTGGTAAATTCTTTTAGTTTTACAGTTCAAATATATTTAACTGAGTCCAGTCACCTTCATCACCATTACTCTGGCCACAGCCAGTATCCCTCCTACCAGGAGGATACTTAGTATAACTGCCTCCTACCAGGATTAGTATAATTGCCTCCTACCCAGTCTCCCTGCCTCCACATAGAGAGTAATAAGATACCTTTTTGACCTCATGAGGTATACCACATAATATATTTTTCATCTCTTCTGTTACTCAGTTGCTAGTGCTTAGCTAGTTTTCAAACATTCCAGAAATGCTTCAGGCTTTCGGACTTGCTCATCCCTCTACCTGTACCAGATTTTCTCCAGACAGCCACAGGGGAGGCTATGGGTCTTTGTTTAAATGTCCCCTATCAGGGAGGCTTTTTCTGACCGTCCTGTTTACAGTTGCTGTCTTCACCCTACTCTAACCCTTCCCAGTATCTCATCATTCCCTGTAATTTTTCTCCTGCTTTGTTTTTTACATAGCATTTATTAGCCTCTGACATACTATGTATTTTATTTATTGATGTTTATTTCTTACTTTTCTGTCTCTCTTCCATTCCATGAGAATGTAAGCTTCACAGGAGAAGGATCTTGATGCGTTTTCTTTACTATCCAAATCCCAACAACAGGAATATTGCGTGGCACATGATAATGTTAAACGGGTATTTGTTAGCTGGGTTAATGTTCCCAACCAGAGGAAAAAAGTGCACATTTTTGGTCAGTTTCAGAACTGAAATCTTATTAATGCAAAAGGCTATTTTCCTTTAGGGCAACAAGACAGGATTGCTTAAAATATAACCAACAAGAAATATTTAATCTCTCAAATTTAATCCTGTTAAGTCGATTGTAGATGTCCAATTTATAATGAAATGCCAGTGGTTACTATAATTTCATGTTAGAAAGGAATTTCTAGGCAGCAAATAAAAAAATGTCACTGAATTATATCTACTGAAAATTCAATTACCATCTGGTTCGCCATGCTTCTGGCACAATCAATTGTGAATATTTATTTTTGTGTTTATCCAATGAAAGACATTGGTGTGGTGTTTCACACGGATCACTTTAACCTGCCTTGACAGTCCTCTGATGAACTGGTGAGAAAAGGCAGTGATCAAAATCTCTTGCCAAATTAGATATTTGACCCAGGACACATCAGGACACTGTTTTGGATGTTTTAACATTATTCTACTCACTGCTTATACCTTAATATGCTTTCAAAACATTAATGCCAACCAAATTCTGAGAATTTATTTTTAATCCTGATTTTACAGATGAGCAAATGGGGAAGAAGTTAAATGGCTTATTTAAAGCTGCCTCACAAATTAACAGCCTACTGGGACTTTGTGTCAGGCATTTTTGTCTCATGTTTTTAAGTTTATTAATGTCATGATCTGATGCCAGGATAATCCAGGCCTAAGGAACATAATTTATCTTCTGGGGGTGCTGCCATGATGACTGGAGACTTCCCCGTTAAAATTCAGGGTCTGGAACAAGACTTGGTTCACGCTGATAAAAAATGAAGCTCTAATGTGTATTTCTGTTCTTCGGGAAGAAGTATCGTTTTGGTGTTTACCAGCCTTTTAGATAGAGGGGCTCAAATAAAAGGCTTAATGGAAATATAGAGCTCCACGTGTTCTGATGCTAGTACAATGGAGTATTATGGTTTATAAGTAGAGTTAGAATTTCCTTCTCCAAGAGGGTAGAGTTAAGTTAGGTATCACTTCTCTAGGCAACCACATACTCAGTTATACATATGTGGAGTAGCTTGTTGTGAATCAAAATGCGTGAGTTCCTTCTGGGGTATAGGGGATTCTTACTGCATCTTGTCCTTGGGCAAGGACTCCTTTCTTGTGTTAGAAAGAGGGGCTTAGAAGTATAATTATACTTGGCTAAAACTGCCAGCTGGTTGATAAGATTATTCTCTTATTCTTTCATATTCTTAGTTTTCTCATCTGTTAAATAGTGATCATTGTAGAATCTCTCTAATAAAGTTGTTATAAGAATTAAATAAAATTAAGTTGAGTGTTTGGCACAGTGCTTCGCACATGACAAGTACTACATATTGTTAGTGTTGTCATTCTTCTCATCTTCCTCCTTCTCATTATTACCATTATTAAATGATGATGATTATTAAATGAAGATGAGAACATATGTTTTCCAGATGAGTACGATGGGGATAGTGAGGAATTCTTTTTATCTTCTATATTTCAAAGACTGGCTATGAGAGCTTTTGCTACCAGATGCAAGATAAGAACATCATCAACTACTTTAGTAGTCAAATGACTCCAACATGGAAAGCCAACAGCTATATTAGCATTTTAAAGTGATAAAAACAAATGTCAAGAAAATATTAAGTCATTTTTACTTAGATTAAAAAAATGGCAAGAGTATAATAACAGACTGTAGTTGAATAGTTAATTGATGTGTTCTCAGAGAATAGAAGTTAGAATGAATGTAGGAATGTAAAACTAATATTGATTAGTGTCACATCATTAACACAGAAATGTTTTTTGGGTGAATGAGTAAATGGGTGGGCGGTTGGTTCCTAGCCTAACCACAAGTCTCTGAAAATGTCAAGTGTGGCAGACATATAGATTGTCTTACCCACATCTTTTCCAACTTTCTTTTAGTGTGTCCTTTTGTATTGCAGAGATCGGAAAGCTAAAAACCTTATCTCCCAGACTTCTTTAATAGTGAGGGTACCAGATATGATTTAGGTCTTGTCAGTCAGGTGAACTCACGTGAGCTTTGAATTTGGACCTGAATTATGCCATGAAAAGAAGAGCAAGAAGTATCCATTTTTCTGGTTGAGACTGTTGTAGGGGTGGATGGCACTGGGGCTGGCCTTGAAAGTGGGTGCTCCTTGATTGTGATAGGGGAAGCAGCTGTCTTGGCAGTCCATTCCTGCATTGGGAACTTGGGAGTTGTTCCTGAACACCCTGCCAGAGTTTATTCATTTAGTAGTCCCATTTACTCTGTGAACCTTTTAACACCTGGGATTTATAGCAATCCCTTCCTATTTAAAGAAGTCAATATGGATTCTGTCCTCTGCAACTAAGACTTGACTAGTGGTTCCTTCTACCTCCCGTGCCCCAACTTCATCCTTCTCATCTTTTTTCATCTTGCCTTGGTCAAATGCTACTTCCTTTCGTAAATATTTTCTGATCTCCCCAGCTAATGGACTTTATTTGATCCACTAGAAGGTTTTGTGTTTGTGTTAATGGTTTTTGTAATATTCTGTCTTGGTTTTGAGTTAGTCTTCTTACTCTGAATGCAGGTTTTTTGAGGAGGTATAAAATTAAAATGTGCTTCAAGGCCTTTTTGAATTTCCACAGTGCTTATCGTAGTTTCTTAGGTATAGTAGGCACTTAATGAATATTTACATCTGAATGTTCTACTCACAACCTAAGACAAACATTTCCCAAACTGAATTCATCATTTATACCCTTAACCCTGCCTTTCCTTCCCCATCACAGACTGGTTTTCATGGAGCAACTCTATCACATTTTTTGAGTTATTTTTCAGCTTTACCACGATTTTCTTTATTTCAACTTTAGTGTCAACGCAACCTGTGAAGTTCAGAGTTAAATTACTGGCTTATATGCATCATTTTGAGAGACTATACCTAGAGTCCAGTTGTAAGGCTGATTTTGATGTCTGCTTTGTTAACTATTTGTGCCCAGTTTTGCCCGCAAGATGTAAGTTTTCAGACAGTCTTACCATCGTTAACTAAACAAATCACATCAAGTGTCATCTATTATTATCATTGTTATTATTTTGTTAAGAAGCAGAGTGCAGTGTTGAAAAGTGAGGACATGGAGTCAGACTAACTGGGTTGGGATCACCCAGGCTCTGCCACTAACAGCCTGGTGACCTTCGGCCAGTTCCATAATCTCTCTGTGCATCAGTTTCCTCATTTGGAAAATGTGGATAATATCTTCTTCTGAATGTTGTTGTAAGGACTGAATAGTCAGTATACATAAAGTACTTAGAATGGTGCCTCGCTTGTAGTACACATATGGCATCAGCTGTTATCTTTCCTATTTATTAAATGTGAATTTGAGGGCTTCCCTGGTGGCGCAGTGGTTGGGAGTCCGCCTGCCGATGCAGGGGACACGGGTTCGTGCCCCGGTCCGGGAAGATCCCACATGCCGCGGAGCGGCTGGGCCCCGTGAGCCATGGCCGCTGAGCCTGTGCGTCTGGAGCCTGTGCTCCGCAACGGGAGAGGCCACAACATGAGCTTTTTAAAAAATAAATTTATTATATATTTTAAAATTTTTGGCTGTGTTAGGTCTTCGTTGCTGCCCGCGGGCTTTCTCAAGTTGTGGCGAGCAGGTCTACTCTTCGTTGGGGTGCGCGGGCTTCTCATTATGGTGGCTTCTCTTGCTGCGGAGCAAGGGCTCTAGGTGTGCAGGCTTCAGTAGTTGTTGCTCGCGGGCTCTAGAGCGCAGGCTCAGTAGTTGTGGCGCACGGGCTCAGTTGCTCTGTGGCATGTGGGATCTTCCCGGGCCAGGGATCGTACCCGTGTCCTGCATTGGCAGGTGGATTCTTAACCACTGCACCGCCAGGGAAGTCCCTTGCGCTTTTAAAGTATCTAAATGGTATGAAATTCTGACTAGTTAGGACAGAACAACTAGTATTTCTGGGAATGTATGTGGACTTCAGGGATTTTAGTAATCGAGTAATTTTTCTCCACATTTGTGAAATAAACATACATAAAATAAAACTTTTTTTGAGTTCACTTAAAAAAGCAGTGTACATAGATTAAATTATCCAGATAATTGTTAATATAAAGTAGCTCGCTCCACAAGAGTCATAAGGAAGCAGTGATATTTCTGTAGCTCTTGCAGATGTTTATTGGAACTTAATGATCTTTTTATTCTCATACCCTTTTTTGAAAGGAAGAAGTAGGTAATTAATACTCTGTCACATTTCCTGAGTTTTTAAATTATATAAAGTAGGGTGGTGATTTCAAGGGAAGAAAGGCAAGATATTTTTTATTAGCTATAGAAATAAAATTAAGCTGTGGAATGAGTTTTCTCTTTTTTTGTCCTTTAGTCTAATTTGTGGAACATTAACATCTACAGTATCTTATCTTTATTTTTCTCCTCTGATGGAAAGGTGACTATTAATGATTCATTTTTTGAGCATCAAGATATATCATCAGAAGGTGAAAATGTTCATGTATGGATATATAGGAAATCAGGCATTTCTTTACTGGCATTTGGTGTTCAGGGGAGAAGAATGCTGCCTACAGAGAACTTGGGGGTTCTGAGCACCCTGCTCACTCTTGCAGGTGCTCAGTACAGATTCACTGAGTGAACAAAGAGGTGAAGTTCTCTAATAACAGGCAGACTTGTTATATCAGGCCTTGCCATTCCATGAATGAAATCTTTCTGAAGGATGTCAACTTCCTTTTGCTTTCCTTCTCCAGTCCTGTTCCTAGGATCTCTGAGACTCAAATAAGGGATCAGCCACCATTCAAGATATTTTATGTCAGTTCAACAAAGGGACGTAAAGGTCAATTTCAGGTTGCTCATATTCTACATAGAATATTCAGAGTTAATGACTGATAAATATATTTTTCTATATGTATATTTGTAGTAGAAAGAATATTTTTATATTTTATGGTCAGCAGCAGAATTCATTTTTGGGTGAGGATAGACTCTCTTTAAGAATGTACCATAATAGCTACTTTGAGAAGGATATGCAAAACTGTCCCCGACACTCCCTCCTCACCCTCTCCTCCTTTTTTCTCATGTGGGCTTGGCCAAGGTAGGATTGACTGAGATCAGGAGGGAACAGTATTGCTTGCTTCATATAGAATGGGAGAACTTTTGTGTTTCTGAAAAAAGATCAAGAGAGACAAGGAGAGAAACTCTTAAGAGGGAGGAATATATGAGAAAGATTTAGACCAGCACTGTCCAATAAAACATAATGTGTCATACAGATATATAATTTAAAATTTCCCATAGCAAGGTTTAGAAAGAAAAAGAAACAGGTGAAATTAATTTTAGTAATATATTTTACATTAACAGCATGTCCCAATTTGGACTAGCCAAATTTCAAGAGTTCAGTGGCCACATGTGGCTAGTGGTTACTGTATTGGGCATCACAAATACAGTGACAAGAGCCCCAGCATCATTAAAGTTCTGAGCGGTGGGAATGGATGAGGGTTCTTTTTAATTTTGCAAATTATTTATTTATTTATAACATCTTTATTAGAGTATATTTGCTTTACAATGGTGTGTTAGTTTCTGCTTTATAACAAAGTGAATCAGTTATACATATACATATGTCCCCATATCTCTTCCCTCTTGCGTCTCCCTCCCTCCCACCCTCCCTATCCCACCCCTCTAGGTGGTCACAAACCACCGAGCTGATATCCCTGTGCTATGCGGCTGCTTCCCACTAGCTATCTATTTTACGTTTGGTAGTGTATATATGTCCATGTCACTCTCTCACATTGTCCCAGCTTACCCTTCCCCCTCCCCGTGTCCTCAAGTCCATTCTCTACGTCTGCGTCTTTATTCCTGTCCTGCCCCTAGGTTCCTCAGAACCATTTTTTTGTTTTTTAGATTCCACATATATGTGTTAGCATACAGTATTTGTTTTTCTTTTTCTGACTTACTTCACTCTGTATGACAGACTCTAGGTCCATCTACCTCACTACAAATAACTCAATTTCATTTCTTTTTATGGCTGAGTAATATTCCATTGTATATATGTGCCACATCTTCTTTATCCATTCATCTGTTGATGGACATTTAGGTTGCTTCCATGTCCTGGCTATTGTAAATAGTGCTGCAATGAACATTGTGGTACATGACTCTTTTTGAATTATGGTTTTCTCAGGGTATATGCCCAGTAGTGGGATTGCTGGGTCGTATGGTAGTTCTATTTGTAGTTTTTTAAGGAACCTCCATACTGTTCTCCATAGTGGCTGTATCAATTTACATTCCCACCAACAGTGCAAGAGGGTTCCCTTTTCTCCACACCCTGGGTGAAGGTTCTTAAATTAAAAATTTTAATTCTTTTTCTGTGTTATGCCAAGATGCAACCCCCTCTCCATCATCCCTGTATCTTCAGTAAAATTCTATTATTGTGTATAGAATATTTTTTGTGAAATTTATTTTTATCTGTATTGGCAGGAATACTATTAAGTATTCACCCAAGCCAGGGGCATAATGTGTCTCCCTCATTTCCAGAAGCCTAATAAAGCCAAGTCTCATTCATTCTACAGCCTTAACATCTCCTATATTCCTCTCCTCCTTTCTGTCTCCACTTTGCTTTGTTTACACTGTACACTAAAAAGAACAGGGGCTGTGTTCCACATTTGGGTTACACAAAGCAGAGAACATAAAATAGCCATCAGGAGACAGATGTGAGTGAGATGAGAACCCAACAGAAAAGGCAAATCAGAGAAGGCTTGGAGATACGGCAGGAGGGCAGAGCAGGGGGTTGTCACTCTGCATTGGATGGGAACTTGACTCATTTTTATTCAAGTATTAAAATTAAATTTGGAGAACTTGGGACCATTCAAGAAACTAGTAATTTTTATGGGCAGGCGTAGGTGTGAGATCTGGGAAAGGCTACCTAGGATGAATTAACATAACATAACATAACATAACATAACATAACATAACATAACATAACATAACATATTCTATCTTACGAAAATAATTTGTTGACCTGAACTACAGTACAGGTCAACAGTATACTACAGTTTTGGGTTTGGGTACAAACCTAGCATGAATTGACATAACATTATTCATAGTATTTGTTTTCACATTTAGGGTGACTATTCATACATTTTGTAGCAGGAATATTAGTATATATAATAATGGGGTGCTCCCTCAGACCCCACGATGGGGTGTGACATAAGATATATGCACTCTATTGAAGTCCTCAAATTTTAAAATTCCAAATTCCAGCTGGCCTCTTGAGTTTCCAGTAAGGGACTGTGGACCTGAATTTGCATTGGAGGTAGGGTGTGGGTGGAGAGAGGAGGAATGGGGAAAGCTTTCCTAAAACACTTCACATCACAGCCCAGAGGTCAGTGCTTGACTTGTCAGCTCTCTGCTGATAGACACACTCCTTCTCCCCTGGTGACAGCAAATGTTCTCTCTCTTTCCCTTACCAGCCTTCATATCTTTCATTCCTTGTTGTTTGTCCTCTACCTCCTGAAGTCCTATAGGGTTGTGTACAGTTCTCCACATAAAATTCTAGAATTGTTAGGTAGTTGGGAGAAACTCTTAAGTCTCAAAGTAAAAGGTGCTGTTAATCAGAACTTCACCTCAGAGTTTCTTTTGGAGCAAAAGAAGAGATTGTTTGACTCACGCTGGTATGTTTAACTGAGTGTGTTGCTTGATCTTGAAGACGTGTAGAAGGCAGAACATGGGCAGTAAATATGTGCTTCACGTTACACATCAGTTACTATTTTATATATAGCATAGTGATTCTGATCCTATTGGAAGAGTAACAGCTCATGGAGTATGCTATTCAGGTATACCATCTAAATCTAGAGATTCTTTCATCTAAGAGAGTTAATGGTACTCTAGAAGGGGCTGATTTATGTGTTTTTTAAAAAAACTTTATTGAAGTACAGTTGATTTACAATGTTGTGTTAATTTCTGCTGTACAGCAAAGTGATTCAGTTATATATATATGTGTGTGTGTATATATATATATGCACACATATATATATACACACACACACATATATATATGCATTCTTTTTCATATTCTTTTCCATTATGTTTTATCACAGGATCTTGAATATCGTTCCCTGTGCTATACAGTAGGACCTTATTGTTTATCCATTCTATATATAATAGCTTGCATCTGTTAATCCCAAACTCTAAATCCATTCCTCCCCCACCCCCTCTGCCCCTTGGCAACCACACGTCTGTTCTCTATGTCTGCGAGTCTGTTTCTGTTTCGTAGATAAGTTCATTTGTGTCATAGTTTAGATTCCACATATAAGTGATTAGATGGAGCTAATACATACTCAGGGAATAACTTACATGGCCAGAGAGATGTGTTTATCTCTTCTGTGTATTCAGAGGCATCCACAATGTTCTGATATTTTGTATCTTTCTTTATATAATGTCTGATGCAAACTATAGAAAGGAGTTTGCTCTCTCTCAGATAGAGAGTCCTGCATGGCCAGAAGTCTTTGTTCCCCACAAATCTCTCCAGATTATTTTTTTCTGTTTATCTTACTGAGCCAGACTTCTTTCAAGAATTATATCTCTCCTCTATGTAATATTCATTTTGAAAATGCTTCTCTTTCTATGCAGCTATGACAGAATAATGTGTTCCTTGCTGAACAGAATGCAGAGTAATTTCTTATCCAATAAAAATGAAAAAATGAAGCTGTTCAAAAGAAACTTCCAAATTGCCCTGCAAAGGGAACTCCAGAGAGACACCCAGCAAGCTGGGAGATCAAAGGGTAACATTCAGGACTCATCCATTTGCATTTATCTTTCATCTGGGCAGCGAGTGATGTGCCAGTCGTTAGCCTTTTGCTGTTTCTAAGGCAGCAAACAAATATTACAGTTACTGGAGAAAAGACCTGAAGCCTTGTGTTTGATAAAAGAAAACTCAAAAGTAGGCCTTAAGTTTACAGACATCCATTGTGATTGGTTTTCAGTCAGAGACCATACAGAGCAGTAATTATTGGCCTATGTTGAGTAATGATCATCACAGAAGAGTAAGGACCCTTTCCCCAGAAAGATGCATGCACAAACAACCTTATATACTTTAGGTGTAAGCGTATGGATTCTCTGAAGCCTGTGTCTGTACCCCAGAATAAGTCTAGAAAGGGAAAAGCATAGGAAGCAAGTATAAATATATGTTCTTATTTTTTTTTAACTTTTAAAATCTGTTTCTGGAAAATAATGCTTTGTTTGTATCTGTATCTTAAAGAAATTACTAAGAAAAGGTAATGTTCAGTTATTTAATTCTGGAATTGTATGTGGCTGAAATAATAGATAGTAGGAATCAATAAGATTAATTTCAAAATCCTGACAGGACAAACCATCTTGAGATTTCTCCAAGGTCTAAAATGTCAGTTTATCTGTAGACACTAAATGAAGAATTCTATCCAAAAAGACTCTGTGGGAGTAGAGCCACCTTATTCATACCTGAATTATTATTATTGGACCTTTAAATATTCTGCAGCATGGACTTGGACCTTTACATAGTCACTGTCGCCTTTAGATGGGCTTTTTGTGGATTGTAAGTGCTCCAGCGTGGAGGGAATAATGGGGATGAGAGGTAGGGGAAGCAGTTAACCAGTTGGTAATATCACTGTGAATGGCTCTCCAACTTAAAAGACATTAAAGAATTATTGTTAACTAAAGAGCTTCCTGAATTCGGTGCCTTATAGAGTCCAACAATACTATCTAAATGTTAACTTTCTAGGGCCTTGAAATTCATTTTATGGGTACTTTTCATAGCTATTATCATATTTTATTCTCTTTACAACCATGTATGGTAATTATTATTACCATTCTTATATTTTGGATGAGGAAATGAAGGTCAGAGTGGTCAAATAACTTGCCCCCAAATCCTAGTTGTGATAGATCTGGGGCTTCAATCCAAGTTTCTGATTTGCTTCCTTTTGACTCCTTCAACAACAATACATTCCACGTCAGAGTCACCTGGCACTGACAAGTGTTGGTCTGGTTATCACTATCAGTGAGAATTTGTAAAATGAGACTGATTTCTTCTAGGGCAGGAAGAACCAGGGTCACATGAGTGTGCTAGGCTCCTTGTTGTAGAGGAGCATGGAACGGTGGGGCATGGTAGATAGAGAATAATGGCTCTTGGGGTTTGGGAGTTTGGTAGCAAAGAACATAGAAAATAGAATCCTTACTTCTCATTTCTCTCAGCCTATTCCAACATAGCACAGTTTGGTAATGAAGTGAAAGATGTCTTTAGGAATGAGAAAAATAAAATAAAATAAAAAGCAGAGGCCCAATCAACCTTGTGCTTCATTCTTTGCTAAGGAAGATGCTAAGAAGATTTTCCCTCCCAAATTCCAGTTTGAAGCTGAAAGGTCAGAGGTACTAGAACAGATAATGACCAAGGCACAGTATGTTCTAAACCTAATGACAAAGTAGATGCAAATAAATAGCTGGAACTGGAGGGCACTCATCCAAGGGTCCTGAAGGAACTCAAGAGTAAAATAGTCTGTGGGTCTAAGACAATTTATAGTCACAGATGACCCTTGAGCATTCCTAGAGTTTGAGGACAGGTAACAAATCCAGTTCCCTGTTACAAAAAATTCAACTTTTGTCACTGATTTGTTTTTATTTCTACTTTAAGAAATCAATTCACAGGGCTTCCCTGGTGGCACAGTGGTTGAGAGTCCACCTGCTGATGCAGGGGACACGGGTTCGTGCCCCGGTCCGGGAAGATCCCACATGCTGCGGAGCGGCTGGGCCCGTGAGCCATGGCCTCTGGGCCTGCGCATCCGGAGCCTGTGCTCCGCAATGGGAGAGGCTGCAGCAGTGAGAGGCCCGCGTACCGCAAAAAAAAAAAAAAAAAAATTCACAAATGTTCATTGAGTATCTACTGTTAGACATTATGACATGATTATGTTTTTGACTTTTCAAATTGATTTTACTAGATTTCCAGAAAGCTCAACCAATACCCAGAGGTTCCACAAGAATCCTTACGAACCTAGCAGCCTGCCTATTCAGGACTTTAGTCTATTATAAGTTAAACACCACTAGTTTAAGAAAATAAAATCACAGACCAATACCCAAAACCCATAACATAGTTGATGAACAAAATTAGTTTCTTCTTTCAGGTAATTTAAGAGATGATGTTTTATGTACTTATTCTAAATAGGAATGATAGTTTTTATGAGGATTACAGGAAAGTGTATGTTTATTTCTTTTCTGTCCTGCCAAACTAGAAATGGTTCTCTAGCTTTTTTACAGAAGCATGGAATGGCTTTGAATTGAAACTTTTAAGTTCTTTTATTTCACTCCTTTCAGTCAACCTGAAAAACTGTCAGAATCAGAGAAAGAATTTTGATAGAGTCTTTGGGAGATATTCCCCCAAAGAAAAGCAGTATGTAGGTGAAAAGGTACTTTAGCTGATGGTTGTAAAAATGCAACAATTAAGGCTATATAGTTTTGCAACTATAGAAGTTGCAAACTGTTTTTCTCCTTAAATAGCACTTTTTTTTTCTCCTTAAATCCTTGTAAGAGACAGTTGGATTTCTGCTCCCTGCTCTATCTTTCCATGACTCTTTTTTTTTTTTTTTTTTTTTTTTGCGGTACACAGGCCTCTCACTGTTGTGGCTTCTCCCATTGCAGAGCACAGGCTCTGGACGCACAGGCTCAGCGGCCATGGCTCACGGGCCCAGCCGCTCCGCGGCATGTGGGATCTTCCTGGACCGGGGCACGAACCCGTGTACCCTGCAACTGCAGGCGGACTCTCAACCACTGCACCACCAGGGAAGCCCTCCATGACTCTTAAATGTCAAGGGAAGACAGAGGATCTATGGGGGCGAAGAGGGAAGAAAGAGTCACACTTGGGTATTCTTAATATTAGTTGAATTACAGCCCCCTGACTGTTGCTGGGACTAGGATAATAATAGTCATAACGAGTCTTCAACATATTTGTATATCTTTTAATTTTGGACCACATAGTGTGATTGTACTTTCCTAGAAAACTCCATGTAACGGTGGATCATTTAGTAATAAGACTCCATTCTATTTCGTCTTTTTCGTTATATATATGACCTAGCTCAAGAAGTGAGTTTATCTATTTTTCTCTCAGTTCCTTTTCTCATTGGTATTCTTTCTTCCTCCTTTTATTGTAAAGAGAAGGAAGTTAGACTTTAAGGGATTAGAGGAGGGCTTGTTTGACCTTCCTAAATCGTATTCATTCTCAGAGACTTGTATTTTATAGATAGGAAATAAGGTTTTTCTTATAGCTACCCATAAATTAATGCTGGCCTTTGAGTGAGAAATTAATATGCTCCTCAGAAATTTCTGCTACTTATCTGGCAATTTTCCTCACATGGAATAAGGATTCACCGTTAGGTCTAAATGTAACATGAAGATGGAGTTTATGAATGTGCTCTTCATTGGAACTACTGTCAAAATTATGGAGGGTCAACCGTTGTTTTTTTCTGCTCTCCGAAATATTGGTTGAGCTGAATAGTGTTGAGTTGAATAGTGTTCTAACACAGGCTTTCATTCACATTTGTATCTCCAGACTCTACCTAAAAAGTGCTCAATAAACAAACATCTTGAGCATCTATTAAGTTCTGTGACATGGTGATGTTTAGGAAGATAGGCTCTGGATATAGAACTATGTTGCCATTGTGGTTCCACTGTTCTTAACCTCTTTGTATCTCAGTTTTTTATCTGTGAAAGAAAATAATAGTGCCTTCCTTACAGAGGTGTAAGAGTTAAGGAACACAATGTACAACATCAGGCTAGTTTGGGGATTGTTTGTGTTCAGATCCATTCCTTGCCCTTCCCCAGCAATACTTTGTGTCACAGAGGGGCTGACTCCTCTGAGCTGCATTTCCTCAGGCTCCCGTGTCAACAGACTTCTGGCTGGTGAAAAATTGAGGCGGCAGAAAAAAGGGAGACGTCAGGGCATTTCCCCCCTCCCTCTCTACTCCGGGGATATTCTTGGGCAACAACTACATCTTCTTCATGGCACCAGCTCCTGCTGGACAGACCCACCTGGCTTCCTACTTCCTTCAGGTGTCCCCAGCCTCTGGGCTCCCTCCTCCTTTTGTCTCTCTATCCTGTGGGTTACAGTGGCTTCCCACCGCTGCTGCTCTCTGGCTTACCTCACTCTTTCCTGTTTGGGTCTCAGTTCCTCCAGTCACTTGTACAACCAATTCCCTAAATTAATTTCTCTGTTGTAAATTCTTAACACTGTTTCTGCTTTTCTGGTAGGTTCTTTATTGATGCATGTATATAAAATATTTAGTCTAGTGCCTGGGCAATAGTATGTTCTCCTTATATGGTAGGTATAAACAAGTATAAACCAAGTAGAAATTAGTAAATCTGTAAGCATTTTAAGTATAAGGAAAAAACCCACAGCATCCTTATCCATAATTCCAAAATCTATAAAAGCTCTGAAAACTTGAGTGTTTCAAAAATAAGTTTGTGGCAAATAAGTTTGATTGCAAATTCTGACTTGAACTGACATGAATTATTTATTTATCCCACTTAGGGTGATTTTATTTATGTTTTATTGCATAAAATAGATGTGCTTGATCTCAGAAGACTGATCAGGCTCCACTGGGAATGTTATGTAATAAATGGTATGTGCATATATTCTCTGTATAAACTCCCCAAAATTCTGAATTCAGAAATTCATTGGACCCAAAGGTTTGGAACAGGGGATTGTATGGCTGTATCAGATTTCAGAAAAAGAAAAAGTTGAAATGGCTTTGAAGAATGGGAGAGAGAGGAGATGGGGAATTCTGAGTAAAAAGGCAGTTATAAAAAAAAGAGTGGAAAAAAAGGAAAAATGAGGTGAATGTGAAAAATAGTAAGTAGGAGGAGGAAAAAAGAGAATAAGTAGGATACAAATTATAAAAAGAATCTTCAAATGTTGGATTTTATTGTTAAGAAATAGAGAACCCTTGAAGAGTTTTGAGCAGAAGAGTAACTTAAGCATTATGCTTAAAGGAGCATTAAAATAGGTAGGTTGGCATAAAGAAAAAACCTTTTGGAAACGGAGATACATTTAACAGGCAACTTTAATAGGATGAGTAAGTGCAATTGAAGTGAGGTAGTGGCGTGCCAAACAAAGTACAAATATAGAATCTACGGGACTTGATAATTAACTGGATATGGAGAAAGAGAAAGTGTGATGGTTATTTTTATGTGTCAGTTTGACTGGGCTAAGGGATGCCCAGATAGCTGGTAAAACATTATTTCTGTGAGGATATTTCCAGAAGAGGTTAGTATTTGAATCAGTAGACTGAGCATAGAAGACTGCCCTCACCAATCCATTGAAGATCGGCTAGAACAAAAAGACCAAGGAAGGGCAAATCTGCTCTCTGCTTGACCTAGAACATCCATCTTCTCCTGCCCTTGGACATTTGCGCTCCTGATCCTTAGGCCTTCAGACTTGGGCTAGGACTTACCTGCTGTCTTGGTTCTCAGACCTTTGGGTTTGAATTGACTACACCACTGACTTTCCTGGCTCTCCAGTTTACAGACGGCAGATTGTGGACTTTTCAGTCTCTATAATTGATCTCTTTCTTTATACCTTTATATATCCTATTGGTTCTGTTTCTCTGGAGAATCTTGACTACTACAGAAGGGTATCTAGAATAATTAAGTTCTTGCCTGGGCAATTGAAAGAATAGTGCTGCCATTAGCAGATGTACGCCAGGCAGGAGGAGGAGCAAGTTTGTGCGGAAGACAGTATGTTTAAGTCATGACATACTGAGAGACTCAAATACTAAAGCCATCTGGAAATGATAGAATGTTTATGAAGAAGGAAAGTAAATACCAATTTTGCTAGATTCATTTACGGATTCATGAGATTTTGAGAAAAGCAATTTCGAGTATGTTCTTCATTTGAAATTAACATGTAGAAATCTGACTGCAGAACTGATGGATTTGCTTTCGTAAAGCTCTTCAAAACAAAAGCCTTGCCAATGCAAGAATTTAAATAAATATACTTTAAGTAAAACTAGAAATTTCTATTCTTATATTAGCTATTCATTTCCCCAGCAACTATGCCACAGTTCCAGAATTACAAATTCAATGAACACATAATTATGAAAAAATTCCAAAGTGATTTTCATGGTTTTTACTTCTTGTGAATTTGGGATTACCATTTTAAGATGATATGAAAATTCTTATTCTTCAAAAGTAGTTTACAAAGTGGACATTTATCTCCTTTTTTTGTGAAATGTCATTACAAAACCACAATCATATTTCATCATTGCTCAAGTACCACTGAAACTGCAGTGTCATAGAAACAGATGCACTTCTCTAATTATAGAGAAAGTGCCTTGCTTAAAGGCAAGCAGTCTTCAAATTTACAACTAGCTCCTTTTCATTAAGTGGGTCTCCTTGTGGCTGGAGTGGTATTAACTGTGGTAAGTGTACACAAAGACACCTGTATGAGTTTGCTAGAGCTGCCATAGCAAAATACCACAGATGGAGTGGCCTAAACAATAGAAATTTATTGTCTCACAGTTTTGGAGGCTAGAAGTCCAAATCAAGGTGTAAGCAGGGTTGGTCCCACTTGAGGTCTGTGAGGGAAGGATTTGTTCCAGACCTCTCTCCATGGCTTGTAGATGGCCATCTAATGCATGTCTGTCTGTGTCCGAATTTCCCCTTTTATAAGGACATCAGTCATATTGGACTAGAGCATACTCTTTTGATCTCATTTTAATTTGATTACCTCTTAAAGACCCTATCTCCAAATAAGGTCACATTTTGAGGTACTGAGGGTTAAGGGTCCAGCATGTCTTTGTTTGGGGACACAATTCAATCCATAGCAACACCTCCTCATAAGTAAGGTATGTTCCTATGACTCAAGTGCCCCTAGGTCCCACTTTAATATAGAGAAAGACTATGGAGTTTCTTGAGAACTAGGTAGAAAGCTAGCTAGCAGCAAAGCAGATGTAAGGATCTCCTGGTTGGTCAGCTGTCACAGCTCTTTCAAGGAGGAAAATTAATAATAATTGAAAGATTAATATTTGCTCACCGAGTCCTCTTTACTTTTAGAATGAAGATATTATCTCCAAGAACTTAGAGCCTGGATACAACTTAATTGTCTGCCTATGAGTAAAAGCAATAACTTTGATATGAAAAAATTTTTGAGAGGTTATTTTATTTTACTTAAGGCATTTGTCTTAATTAACATTTATTTACTTAATTATAAGTTTCTGCTGACAGGGCTTTGTCTTATGTTTGACATGTAGTAAGTTTGTCAAATGAATAAATAAACTAATGAACAAATGACATTATTATATAACATTGGATTATCATTTGGGGCGAAGAATAAGGAAGAGGAAATAAAAAAATGGAATAATAGAATGCCCTGTAAATAGAATTAAAATGAAATCATAGAACATTATAACTTAGTGACTTTGAAGATCCTTGTAAGAGAAAAGTTTAGTTCCTCCTTTTACAATGGAGAATTGAGGGTCAAAGATGTCAATGTTTCTGAGATCATAGGACCAAGTTAGTAATGTGGTGTAGTGGAAGAGCAGGCATTCTGAAATCAGAGTTTTTGTTGTTGCTGTTTTTTTAAACAGTAATCATTAATTCTGCAGATCTGTAGGTCAACTGAGGATTGGCTGCTCTCAGCTGGACTTGGTTGGTGGCTCTGTTGAGATTGTCTGGCCTCTGCTCACATATCTGGAAATCAGCTGAGCTAGGCTATGCTTGACTTTGATTTGAATTTGCTCACTGTGTCTCTCATTTTTCTCCTGGCAAACTTGGGTATGTTCTCATGGCAATGACAGAGGAGCAAGAGAGCAAGCCCAACTGTGCAAGCTCTTTCAAGCTTTTGGTTATGTCATGTTGCTTATATTCCATTGGTGAAGTCAAAGGGCTGAGCCCAAGGTGAAGTGGTGGGGTATATTCCCCCTCTTCAGTGAAAGGAGCTGTGAAGTTACATGGCAAAGGCCGTGGATATGGAGGGGCAGATTATGAAGAATTGGGGCTTTAAACTACTGCAAGTGATGAATGTTGGGGAGTGCGAGATAGAGGGTGGGAGTTTGTGACTTTTTTTTGCCAAGAATAAGGTACATGCGATCTTGACTTTACTGCATTGCTTTGAGAAATCTGGCTGTCCTCAGTTTCTTTATCTGTGAGCAGGGATTAACGATATCTGTATTACTGGATAATTGTGAACAATAAAGAGGGAGCACTTCTAAAACATTTGTTATGCAGTATATTTTGAACTTATGTTAGGTCTCTTCCCTCTTTTTCAGAGCAATTTCAGGGTGTACATCCCTAAAAACCAAGAAGACCATTATAAAGCAAAAAGCAAATAAACACATAATGTACTAATGTATGTTAGTGCATAACGTAGAAGAGGAACAAAATAAGGGAAAATTTTCTTGGCCCGAAGAGGATATTCAATGAGGATTAATGGAGGGGACTGGAGAGGGTATTCCAAGGGTAGGGGGGATGAAACAAAATGTGAGGTGATGTCAAAGTGAACACATTTAGAAGATCGTCTCATTACAGTGTTTTCCCCCATGTGGGAGACTAGAGAAAGAGGCCTGTCCCACGTGGGTCCTTAAAAAATTTTGAAAAATATCTCTTCTCTCACTTCCATCTGGTCCCTCCCTTTTCCTCTCCCAGGACTTTTTAGAGATTTGTAAAAATGGAGAGAGGGCCCAAGGAGGCTGGACTTAGATGTGGTTTGCTTCTCTCCTGTCTTCTGATCTTTTCTCACTGCTTTTTCTAATCCTTGCTAAGAATGGATGTGGCATTTTTTTTTTTTTATTCATAAAGCCATTATTGATGGCCAGCTCTGTGCAAGGCACTGTGTCTGACGCTGAGTAGAGGTGGTGGAGTAGTGGTGGTGGGATGTGTTTACAGAGACGTATGCAAAGTGTTTCTGCTATCAGGGAGCTGCATATTCTCCATTTGCCTCCACCCCCGATAATCTCCACTCTTTTCTCCCTGCACTGTGTCTCAGGCTGGCCTCTGTTGCCTTCTGGCTTCCATTGGAGTTCAGTCAGTGAACCACCAGCAGGAGGTTACAGACTGGGAGATGAGAGTTTGGTTCCTGCCCTGCAGTCTTGACAATTGGCATTGGCTACACTCCTAAAAGTCATGGCTCCTGTACCCTTTCCTAGAGGTACAGATCCAGCTTCCCCTGAGTTCTGGTAACTGCTCCTTCTTACCCCTAAGAAGGGGTTCTTAGCCTAAGCTGGTAATAGCTTTTCAGTGTTACTAGTCCTTAGATGCTTCATCAGTACTTGGTGGTTTCCCTTAATCCACCCACACCTTTGTAGATACCCCTTCACTAAACCTTCTTCAATCACTTCTTCTGATTATGCCATCTGTGTTCCCTCAGGACCCTCACTGATACACCTTCCCACCGTAAGTTCAATATGGGAATTGAGAGACAGGTGGTGCTAATGTGCTTTCTTTCCAAAAGGAAGCTTTGCTGGATTAGTGATACCCTATTTTTTAAATATATATTTCATACATTTGCCTTTTTGCTTGGAAAATGCTTTCATCAGGGCTATTTGTCTTCTCTGAGATACTGAAGACAGCATGTACTGTGTGGTATAGTGGCTTTTTCCCTCCCTTCCTTTACCTTTCCTTCTTTCCTTCCACCCTCCCTCTCCCACTTTTTCTTCTTTCTTTCTTTCTGTTTACTTGCTATGTGTAGGAAGACAAGAGAGACAATATTTGAAATCTAAGCAATGTTTGCACAAAACTATAGAGCCGGTGTTTTAAGGAAAGAGGATAGCACTAAAACCAGACAATTTGGTCCCCATTTTACATTAGGAAAATTTTAAATGCTGGTGTTTCTATTTATGCATTATACTTTCTCATGACATACTTCCAACTAAATACCTCACTCTCAATAACCTCCCTGCCCCCTTGCAGTCTGTTGCCAAATTTTATGTATATTACTTCTACAGTATCTCAAGAATTGATTTCTTTGTTTCTATTTCTATTATACATTCTTCTTAAAATCTTATTCTATGGGGCATTTGAAATAGACCTGAGTATATGATGGCTTGATTTAATTTTTTCTCCATGGCCAAACTCAACTTAGCTCATGAACCCCCTGTACAATTTTGGCAGAAATTCATTCTTGTTAATTCAAGGTTAACACAGTTATGCCATATATTCCTGAATGGAGTATCAGACAACAGCCTCCCCCAGGGTCTGGATTCTGCCTACTTTGTTTCCTGTCTCATCCTCTGATGTTCAGTCACTGTTAACATGGGGCCAGGCTGAACCAACTGCAGTTCCTCAGTGTATTTAATGCTTTTTCCTACCTCTGTTTTCAAATGTGTAGCTCTTTTAGCTGGGTAAACCATGTTCTCCTTTCTCTCCTGTCACCTTCTTCACTTAAAGTGAGTGAATAAATGTCTAGTCTCTTTACTTAACCTCTCTTTCAAAAAATTCAATAAGGACCTAGCTTACCAAAGTCCTATGGAAGTAAAGTTTTTCCCATTACAAAGATAGGGAAACTGATGCTCGGAGATATGCCCAGCATCATAAAATTGAAAAATATATGAGTTGTGCAGGTGGAATTGAAAATTCCTGTTTCTGACTCTAAGTTTTGTGTCTCACTTTCTGCTTACCATAACCTATTTATTCGTGTAGCACGTATTTGTGGAACTCCTAATATGTATCAATCACTGGGATACAGAGATTGTTTAAAAATCCTCGCAGATCACTGGAAATGGTGTGTAAGTGGAGAGATAAGCACAACACCAATTGGAGAAGAATTAATGGCAGTAGAGTTAGAGGCAGAGAAAAGTAAATGTGCCATCCTCTGGGAAGATGTGAGAATACCCTCAGAGAGCTAACATTTAAGTTAGTCTTTATTTTTTTAAAAAATATTTATTTATTTTTATATATTTGGCTGAGCTGGGTCTTAGTTGTGGCACACAGGATCTTTGTTGCAGCATGTGGGATCTTCATTGCAGCATGCGGGATCTTTATGCGGTATCTTTAGTTGTGGCATGCGGGATCTAGTTCCCTGACCAGGGATCGAACCCAGAACCCCGCATTGGGAGCGCAGACTCTTAGCCACTGGACCACCAGGGAAGTCCCTAAGTTAGTCTTTAAATATAAGTAAGACTTCCTAAGCAGAATGAAATTCAGGCAGGGGTAACTTTTTTTAATTCAAAATTATGGTAGTTTGTTTATTATACATTTTTTTACATTGACTTCGATTTTTAAAAGTATTACTTAAAATATTTGTCTTGATTTTTGAGTGTTTTTGGTGCCCCTTTAAACTCTGTGTTTGAAGCAACTGCCTTGCTCTTCTCACCCTGGTCCTTTTCCTGTAACAGTCATGGAGTTGGAAAAGGTATACTTTTCCAGTGAAAGATGACAATTTAGGCTTTGTAGAGTGAAGGGTGTGAGTTGGTGTCAGCGGTGGGGAGGTGGAGACTGTCCAAAGATATGGCTACTGCTGGATTGTGAAGTGGCTAACAGTCTAGAAATTTTGGTTTTGATTTTTTAAATGAGTTTTTGGATGTCTTTTTTAAAGATTAAGAGTGGTAAAATCAGATTTAATTTTTGGAAGATCTCTTTATAGAGAATTCAGTGGAGGAGGCAAGACTTGAACGTGGCAAAAAATTAACAGTTGGTTTCATCAAACAAGATAAATATTAAAAGTCTAAATAAAAGCAGTAATGATAGATATGGTATTGGAAGTAATGTGATCTTATATTTTTAATTAAAAGTTTCTCTTACTAATTATATAATTAATTTTTTTCTTCAAGGCATGCTCATTTGTCCAAGATTTTTAAAAGAAAAATCATCTTATTTTCCGCCTTTTAATATTTTACTTTAGTTAAAGTATAAAATGATGGGAAGTGCAATGTTACACCTTCACCCCATAATGCCCTATCTGATGAACATTGCTTTATATGTTCTCAAAAAAATCAACAGCAGGAAACCTCAGAGTTGATTTTGTTTAGCACGTCACCACCTAGTGAAAAACACGCACATACACATACATGCACATACACGTACAAAATAAGTGCAAAAAGCCTGAGCAATTGAAAGTCATCTCCCAGTCACTCAAGAATTGCCTCTCATAATACTTTACAAGCTCTCTCAGCCCTAATAAGGAGAAGGCTCCTCAACCACATGAGTGGTTAACTTACTCTAGTGTAGTTTTCTCATTTGTTGACTTAGCAACAGCCTTTGACTCTGAGAGTTAAAAAAATAGGCTGTAAGGAGTAAATATTGATTTACCTAATCAAGTAAGCATGCTTGAAGACAACTAGTTCAAATATAGGCCAACCAGGGTATGTCATGTTTTATTAAGTTGTACTAATTTTTTTGAGAGGGGTCTCAGAGTAACTATACTGGGAAATTAAGATATGAAAATGATAAGTGATGGCAATTAATGTTCTTGATCAATTTGCCCCATGACATCAACAAGAATCATAGCTATAAAAGTATGAAGTTAAAAGAATGGAGCAAAGGCTAAGGTAAGTTTGTCCTAGAAAAATATGAAATACTCTGGAAGGTAATAGGTAACTTTATTTTGGCAGTGACTTCTGGCTGACTTGGAGGATATAATTTAATAGATTTTTCTGAGTGTTCCTAATAGGGCATCTTCATCATGAACCTCAATGCTGAGTGTGTTATCTTGGAAGTTATCATCTCTTCTTTCAGTGGACAGAGAAAGAGTTTTTGAGAAGCCCGTCTTTAGTTTGGTAAATAGACCATCTTTAAGCAATTAGGAAACTGAATATGTATCCGTAGCAGACGTTGGTTAGGCTCTGTCATCATCTTCCCTCCCCTCTCCTCCTTGTTTTCTTTCACACTTTCACAGTTTTATATTTTACATTTAGGTCTATGATCCATTTTGAGGTATTTTTTTGTATAAAGTGAGAAGTACAGGTTAAGGTCTTTTTTTTTTTTCTCCATTGAATTTCTTTTGCACATTGCCAAATACCAGCTGACTATATTTGTGTTTATTTTCTGTTTCACTGACCTTTGTTCTTTCACTAACATCACCCTGTTTTGATCATTGAAGCTTTATAGTAAGTGTGAAAATTCAGATACTGTGATTCCTCCAACTTTGATCTTCTTTTAATTGAGCTTTTAGTTGTTTTGGTTATTGTAATTCTTTTAATTTGTCAAAAGCTTGTAGAATCAGCTTGTTTATATTTTTTGGGAAGAAGAATCATGCTTCTTCTGGGTTTTTGATTGGGATTTCATTAAATCTACAGATCAATTAAGGGAGAATTGACATCTTAACAATATTCTGTCTTCCAATACTTGAATATATCTCTTTATTTTTTTTCAGATCTTCTTCAGTTTCTTTCATCTGTGTTTTGAAGTTTTCAGCGTATGTATTATGCATGTATCTGTCAGATTTACACCTCAGTATTTAATCCTCTTTGGAGTTGTTGTAAATAGTACTTCTAAAAATTTTAGTTTTTATTTGTACATTTATAGTATATAGAAACAGGGATGAATTTTTATATTGATATTTTATCCTGTGCACTGCTAAACTCACTCATTAGTTCCAGGAGCTTTCTTGGAATATACCTCGGAATTTTCTATATAGAAAATCATGTCCACTGCTAATAGAGGTGGTTTTATTTCTTCCTTTACAGACTAAGTGAATACCTTTTGCTTTTTATTCTCCTGCTTTTTTGCTATGGCTGGAATCTCCAGGAATATTGAAAAGGAATGGTGAGAGCAGACATCTTTGCATTGTTCCCTATCTTAAAGGGAACATTCAGATTCAGTTTTTCACCATTAAGTATTATATTACTTGGTATTTTGCAGATTCCCTAATCAAATTAAGGAAATTTCCTTCTATCTCTACTCTTTAAAGTTTTTTTAAATCATGAATAAAGTTTGAATTTTGTTGAAGCCTTTCCTGCATTTATTGATATGATCATGTGGTCGTCCTTCTTTAGTGTGTTAATAAGATGCATTACATTGATTTTTGAATGTTGATCCAGCATTGAATTCCCAGGATAAACCCCACTCAGTAATGATCTTTTTGAAATATTCCTAGATTCAATTTCCTAATGTTTTCTCGAAGATTTTTGTATCTATTGTACATTCATGAGGTTTATAGATCTGTAATTTTATTTTCTTGTACTTCGTTTGGTATAAGAATAATGCTGGCCCACTAAAATTAGCTTGAAAGTCTTATCTCTACTTTTATTTTCTGGAAAAGATTGTGTAGAATTGGTATTATTTATTCTTCAAAAGTTTGGTAGAATTTGGCAGTGAAACTACTTGGGCCTGGAATTTGCTTTGTTGGAATGTTTTTGAATTTGATTTCTTTAATAGATATATGACTATCCAGGCTAGCTATTTCTTTTTGAGTGAGTTTTAGTAGATTTCTTATTTTAAGAAATTGGCTCATTTTATCTAAGTTGTCCAATTTTAAGGCATAAACTTGTTCACAGTATTCCTTTACTATCCTTTCAAGGTCAGTGAGGGCTGTACTTAACAGCCTCTCTTTCATTATTTATATTAATGGCTTGTGTTTCTCTCTTTTATTCTTTGTCAGTTTATCAATTTTATTGATCTTTTCAAAGAACCATCTTGTTGCTCTATAAATGTCTTGCATTGTTTTTCACTTTTCAATTTCATTGCTTTCTACTCTTTATCATTTCCTTTCTTCTGCTTGCTTTAGGTTTAGTTTGCTCTTCTAGTCTCTTAAGGTGGAAATTAGACCTTTCTTCTTTTCCAAGATAGGCATCTAATGCTGTAAGCTTTTCTCTAAGAAATGCTTTGGTACCATCTCACAAACTTTGATATATTTTATTTATTTTCATTTTTATTTAGTACAAAATATTTTCTAATCCAACCTTCCTTTGCAGCCTCATCTTCTAAGACTTCCCTCATGTACCTTGTGTTGTAGACATACTTGTTTGATTTTATGCTTTTGTTCCTTCACTTCTGATGTTTCTATTACTGTGACTGTCCTTTTTCTTAGTTCAATCTATCAGTCTTACTTATCCTCTTCAAATGTCATATACTCCATGAAGCTTTCCCTGATCACTTCCCAGGGAAGTGATATCCCTTCTTTGAGCTCCCAAAGTATATTATACTTTGCTAATGTCATTTAATAACTATTTCCTTATAGTTACTGCCTACTATAATCCATTTTCTTTGGCTGCAGAGGAGCATTGGTAACTTTACTCTGGGTAAGGCAAACAATGGTCAGAGGAAACAGTTTTCCAGATTTTTGGATTGCAGTATTTCCCTGAATGGTTTTATTATGTACTTGATTACTCCTACAGGTGCCGATATACCTAAATAGGTGGTGGTGGTAGAGGCAGCAACTAATAATTCTTCTTTGCCAGCTAAACTTACACCCAGAATGCTGAAGAATGGTTAAACAGTTCTTTGCTCACTGCTTCCAGTGATGAAAATCTAGAATGTACACATTGGGCATGTTTGTGAAAAATTATGTGTTGCACCCGTAGTCTAACTCATCCCCGTGTACCAAATAAGAATCCATTTTCTTTCTTCAAGTCTTCTCTTTCTTCCTCTACCACTGCCCTTCCCTTCAATACACTCTGCTTTTGTCCTTTTTATTCCTTCTTTTCTCTGGCTCCAAGTCTCTATCTTCCCTCCTGTTCCAAATTACAGCCCTTCTCCCAGCAGTTAACAAGGCCTTTGCCTTATCTTATATCTTTCAAATCATACACTACTGTTATAAAATAGATAACCAACAAAGACCTACTGTGCAGCACAGGGAACTATACTCAATATTTTGTAATAACCTGTAAGGGAAAAGAATCTGAAAAAAATAGATATTTATGTATGTATAACTGAAACACTTTGCTGTACACCTGAAACTAACACAACATTGTAAATCAACTATACTTTAATAAAAATATAAATAAAGCTGGAAAAAAATCCCAAATCATAGGGATGAAGATTTGGCAGTGTGAGTCATTGTTCTTCTCAGGGTGGTCCCTGGAGAGGTATGATGTTGGCTTAAGAGGTGGGGAAGGGCACTGGATTGCCTCCTACACTGACTTGCGTTTTTCCTTCTGTGTTATTTTTTCTACATTTCCTGAGTATTTTAAAAAGGCATCATTCATGTTGAGTTCTTATCAATAGCTACCTTATAAGATTCATATGCTCTCTTTTATGTATCTCCCAACTCTATTAGTTTAATCTTGGAGGATACCATGTCTAATTACCTTTTCCAAATTTCTGTGTTTCTTTTCTCTTCTGCATTGATTACGGTGAGCAGAAGGAAAGGCACTTCATCACATATAATATTGTTTGTATACATATATCCACTAGATTAGAATATTTCTTGAGAGCGTAAATTAATCTTTTTTATTCATGTGTTTCCCACTTATCATTACTTACCATGGTGCTGGATATTTAATTCATCCTCAGTTAATGAATAAAATTGAAAATGAATGAATACAATTAAGACATGGTAACAACAACAACAAAAAAACCAACAGGTAGAATACCTGGAAAAGTTTCAAAATGAAGAAATCTAATCAGATTTGCCAACCTGTTGAGGCAAAGAATGCAGAAGGATGTCTTATTAGGAATACAAATTTGGACTCACTCTTGTGAGAGCACCAGATTCACAACTAACTTCTGAGCAATCATTGACAGGAAGACACTGGAACTCACCAAAAAAGATACCCTGCATCCAAAGACAAAGGAGAAGCCGCAATGAGATGGTAGGAGGAGCGCAATCACAATAAAATCAAATCCCATAACTGCTGGGTGAGTGACTCACAAACTGGAGAACACTTATACCACAGAAGTCCACCCACTGGAGTGAAGGTTCTGAGCCCCACGTCAGGCTTCCCAACCTGGGGGCCTGGCAACGGGAGGAGGAATTCCTAGAGAATCAGACTTTGAAGGCTAGTGAGATTTGATTACAGGACTTTGACAGGACTGGGGGAAACAGAGACTCCATTCTTGGAGGGCACACACAAAGTAGTATGCACATCAGGACCCAGGGGGAAGGAGCAGTGTTCCCATAGGAGACTGAACCACACCTACCAGCTAGTGTTGGAGGGTCTCCTGCAGAGGTGGGGGGTGACTGTGGCTCACTATGGGGACAAGGACACTGGCAGCAGAAGCTCTGGGAAGTACTCCTTGGCATGAACTCTCCTAGAGTCCTCCATTAGCCGCACCAAAGAACCTGTAGCCTCCAGTGCTGAGTCGCCTCAGGCCAAACAACCAACAGGGAGGGAACTCAGCCTGACCCATCAGCAGACAAGTGGATTAAAGTTTTACTGAGCTCTGCCCACCAGAGCAACACCCAGCTCTACCCACCACCAGTCCCTCCCATCAGGAAGCTTGCACAAGCCTCTTAGACAGCCTCATCCACCAGAGGGCAGACAGCAGAAGCAAGAAGAACTACAACCCTGCAGCCTGTGGAAGGAAAACCACATTCACAGAAAGACAGACAAAATGAAAAGGCAGAGGACTATGTACCAGATGAAGGATCAAGATAAAAATCCCAGAAAAACAACTAAGTGAAGTGGAGATAGACAACCTTCCAGAAAAAGAATTCAGAATAATGATAGTGAAGGTAATTCAGGACCTTGGAAAAAGAATGGAGGCAAAGATCAAGAAGATACAAGAAATGTTTAACAAAGGCCTAGAAGAACAAACACCTAGAAGAATTAAAGAACAAACAGAGATGAAAAATACAATAATTGAAATGAAAAATACACTAGAAGGGGCTTCCCTGGTGGCGCAGTGGTTGAGAGTCTGCCTGCCAATACAGGGGACACGGGTTCGTGCCCCGGTCCGGGAAGATCCCACATGCCGCGGAGCGGCTGGGCCCGTGAGCCATGGCCAATGAGCCTGCATGTCCGGAGCCTGTACTCCGCAATGGGAGAGGCCACAACAGTGAGAGGTCGCATACCGCAAAACAAACAAAAAACACTAGAAGGAATCAATAGCAGAATAACTGAGGCAGAAGAACAGATAAGTTACTTGGAAGGCAGAATGGTAGAATTCACTGCCACAGAACAGAATAAAGATAAAAGAATGAAAAGAAGTGAAGACAGCCAAAGACACCTCTGGGACAACATTAAACGCACCAACATTCACATTATAGGGGTCACAGAAGGAGAAGAGAGAGAGAGAGGACCCAATAAAATATTTGAAGAGATTATAGTCTAAAACTTCCCTAACATGGGAAAGGAAGTAGCCACCCAAGTCCAGGAAGAGCAGAGAGTCCCAGGCAGGATAAACCCAAGGAGAAACAGGCCGAGACACAGAGTAATCAAATTGACAAAAATTAAAGACAAAGAAAAATTATTAAAAGCAACAAGGGAAAAGTGACAAATAATATACAAGGGAACTCCCATAAGGTTAATAGCTGATTTCTCAGCAGAAACTCTACAAGCCAGAAGGGAGTGGCATGATATATTTAAAGTGATGAAAGGGAAGAACCTACAACCAAGATTACTCTACCTGGCAAGGATCTCATTCAGATTCAACAGAGAAATCAAGAGCTTTACACAGAAGCAAAAGCTAAGAGAATTCAGCACCACCAAACCAGCTCTATAGCAAATGCTAAAGGAACTTCTCCAAGTGGGAAACACAAAAGAAGAAAAGGACCTACAAAAACAAACCCAAAACAATTAAGAAAATGGTCATAGGAACATACATATCAGTAATCACCTTAAATGTAAATGGATTAAATGCTCCAACCAAAAGACACAGGCTCGCTGAATGGATACAAAAACAAGACCCATATATATATACTGTCTACAAGAGACCCACTTCAGACCGAGGGACACATACAGACTGAAAGTGAGGGGATGGAAAAAGATATTCCATGCAAATGGAAATCAAAAGAAAGCTGGAGTAGCAATACTCATATCAGATAAAATAGACTTTAAAATAAAGAATGTTACAAGAGACAAGGAAGGACACTACATAATGATCAAGGGATCAATCCAAGAAGAAGATATAACAATTATAAATATATATGCACCCAACATAGGAGCACCTCAATACATAAGGCAACTGCTAACAGCTATAAAAGAGGAAATCGACAGTAACACAATACTAGTGGGGGACTTTCACAACTCACTTACACCAATGGACAGATCATGCAGACAGAAAATTAACAAAGAAACACAAGCTTTAAATGACACAGTAGATCAGATAGATTTAATTCATATTTATAGGACATTCCATCCAAAAAAAGCAGATTACACTTTCTTCTCAAGTGCACATGGAACATTCTCCAGGATAGATCACATCTTGGGTCACAAATCAAGCCTCAGTAAATTTAAGAAAATTGAAATCGTATCACGCATCTTTTCCAACCAGAATGCTATGAGATTAGAAATCAATTACAGGGAAAACAACATGAAAAACACAAACACATGGAGGCTAAACAATACTTTACTAAAAAACCAAGAGATCACTGAAGAAATCAAAGAGGAAATCAAAAATTACCTAGGGACAAATGGCAATGAAAACACGACGATCCAAAACCTATGGGATGCAGCAAAAGCAGTTCTAAGAGGGAAGTTTATAGCAATACAATTCTACCTCAAGAAACAAGAAAATTCTCAAATAATCTAACCTTACACCTAAAGGAACTAGAGAAAGAAGAACAAAAAACCCCCCAAAGTTAGTAGAAGGAAAGAAATCATAAAGATCAGAGCAGAAATAAATGAAATAGAAACAAAGAAAACAATGGCAAAGATCAATAAAACTAAAAGCTGGTTCTTTGAGAAGATAAACAAGATTGATAAACCATTAGCCACACTCATCAAGAAAAAGAGGGAGAGGACTCAAATCAATAAAATTAGAAATGAAAACAGAGAAGTTACAATGGACACAACAGAAATACAAAGCATCCTAAGAGACTACTACAAGCAACTCTATGCCAATAAAATGGACAACCTTGAAGAAATGGGCATATTATTAGAAAGGTATAACCTTCCAAGACTGAACCAGGAAGAAATAGAAAATATGAACAGACAATCACAAGTATTGAAATTGAAAGATTAAAAATCTTCCAGCAAACAAAAGTCCAGGACCAGATGGCTTCACAGGTGAATTCTATCAAATGTTGAGAGAAGAGCTAACACCAGTCCTTCTGAAACTCTTCCAAAATATTGCAGAGGAAGGAACACTCCCAAACTCATTCTGTGAGGCCACCATCACCCTGATACCAAAACCAGACAAAGATACTAGAGAAAAAGAAAATTACAGACCACTATCACTGATGAATATAGATGCAAAAATCCTCAACAAGATACTAGCAAACAGAATCCAACAACGCATTAAAAGGATCACACACCATGATCAAGTGGGATTTATCCCAGGGATGCAAGAATTCTTCAGTATACGCAAATAAATCAATGTGATATTAACCATATTAACAAATTGAAGAATAAAAACCATATGATCATCTCAATAGATGCAGAAATAGCTTTTGACAAAATTCAACACCCATTTATGATAAAAACTCTCCAGAAAGTGGGCATAGAGGGAACCTACCTCAACATGATAAAGGCCATATAGGAAAACCCCACAGCAAACATCATTCTCAATGGTGAAAAACTGAAACTATTTCCTCTAAGATCAGGAACAAGACAAGGATGTCCACTCTCGCCACTATTATTCAACATACTTCTGGAAGTCCTAGCCACGGCAATCAGAGAAGAAAAAGAAATAAAAGGAATCCAAACTGGAAAAAAAGAAGTAAAACTGGCACTATTTGCAGATGACATGATACTATACATAGATAATCCTAAAGATGCCACCAGAAAACTACTAGAGCTAATCAATGAATTTGGTAAAGTTGCAGGATACAAAATTAATGCACAGAAATCTCTTGCATTCCTATACACCAACAATGAAAAATCAGAAAGAGAAATTAAGGAAACAATCCCATTCACCGCTGCAACAAAAAGAATAAAATACATAGGAATAAACCTACCTAAGGAGGTAAAAGACCTGTACTCAGAAAACTCTGACACTGATAAAAGATGTCAAAGATGACACAAACAGATGTAGAGATATACTATGTTCTGGGTTGGAAGAATCAACATTGTGAAAATGACTGTAGTACCAAAAGCAATCTACATATTCAAGGCAATCCCTATCAAATTACCAGTGACATTTTTTTTTACAGCACTAGAACAAAAAATCTTAAAATTTGCATGGAGACACAAAAGACCCCGAATAGCCAAAGCAATCTTGAGGGAAAAAAATGGAGCTGGAGGACTCAGACTTCCTGACTTCAGACTATACTGCAAAGCTACACTAATCAAGACAATATGGTACTGGCCCCAAAACAGAAATATAGATCAGTAGAACAGGATAGGAAGCTCAGAGATAAACCCACACTCCTTTGGTCAACTAACCTATGACAAAGGAGGCAAGGATATACAATGGAGAAAAGACAGTCTCTCCAATAAGTGGTGCTGGGAAAATTGGACAGCTACATGTAAAAGAATGAAATTAGAACACTCCCTAACACCATACACAAAAATAAACTCAAAATGCATTGAAGACCTAAATGTAAGAACGGACACTGTAAAACCCTTAGAGGAAAACATAGGAAGAACACTCTTTGACATAAATCACAGCAAGATCTTTTTTGACCCACCTCCTAGAGTAATGAAAATAAAAACAAAAATAAACAAATGGGACCTAATGAAACTTAAAAGCTTTTGCACAGCAAAGGAAACTATAAACAAGATGAAAAGACAACCCTCAGAATGGGAGAAACTATTTGCAAACGAATCAATGGACAAAAGATTAATCTCCAAAATATATGAACTGCTCATGCAGCTCAGTATTAAAAAAACAAACCCAATCAAAAAATGGGCAGAAGACCTAAATAGACATTTCTCCAAAGAAGACATACAGATGGCCAAGAAGCATGTGAAAAGCTGCTCAACATCACTAATTATTAGAGAAATGCAAATCAAAAGTACAATGAGGTATCACCTCACACCAGTTAGAATTGGCATCATCAGAAAATCTACAAACACCAAATGCTGGAGAGTGTGTGGAGAAAAGAGAACCCTCTTGCACTGTTGGTTGGAATGTAAATTGATACAGCCACTATGGAGAACAGTATGGAAGTTCCTTAAAAAACTAAAAGTAGAATTACCATATGACCCAGCAATTCCACTACTGGGCATATACCCAGAGAAAACCATAATTCAAAAAGGCACATGCACCCCGATGTTCATTGCAGCACTATTTACAATAGCCAGGTCATGGAAGCAACCTAAATGCCCATCAACAGATGAATGGATAAAGAAGATGTGGTACATATATACAGTGGAATATTATTCAGCCATAAAAAGGAACAAAATTGGGTCATTTGTACAGATGTAGATGGACCTAGCATCTGTCATACAGAGTGAAGTAAGTCAGAAAGAGAAAAACAAATAGCGTATATTAATGCATATATGTGGAATCTAGAAAAATGGTACAGATGAACCAGTTTGCAAGGCAGAAATAGATACATAGATGTAGAGAAGAAACGTATGGACACCAAGGGGGGAATGTGGAGGGGGGGTGGTGGTGGGATTAGTTGGGAGATTGGGATTGACATACATACACTAATATGTATAAAATAGATAACTAATAAGAACCCGCTGTATAAAAACAATAAAAAAAGAAATGCAAATTTAGCTCCAAATGCATAGAACACATGAAAGAAGAACAATACAGTCTTCTACAAAGTTGGCAAGCCTATTTTCTATTCTCCAAATACATTCTCAATGGAAATATAAAACAAGGAAATATCTAAGTCACTCATATAGATCTATATGGTAGAATTAGGTGATATGCAGTGCTTAATATCTATTTATGAAAATTAAGGCTTTCAAAATGCACCTATCATCAAAGTGTTAGATACAAATATCTCATTTTTAGGTATGAATCTCTCAGATGAATACAAGTTGAAAATTGTATTGGCATACTAAAATGACTCAGAAAATTATATTATATAAAAGAAAAGTTTCTTATTCAGGAAAATGTGCTGAACTCTATTTCTAAAAGTGAATCAGTGTTGGTTCAAGAAGACTTAATTGAAGTTACCTTGAGCATTGCCTTACTCTATTAGAAGCCTCTCAGATTAAGATTCTTCAGAGAGATTATAGAGCTGAAAGGAATAAGCATGATTCACATTTTTAATCAGGGGAACTTGTATTCCTTTATCTAGGAAAGCAAATCCTTCTTTTCATGCACCCTTAGGTTCTGCCTCTAAGTTTGTTTTCACATTGAGCTCTTCTTTCATATCCTGTGTCAGACTGGGTATCTTGGCAACTCTACTTCGGGTGTGGTCCTTGTCTTGGGATAGTGATGGAACCTACCAGCAAGCCAGGGTGACTATTATCCTGGCTTGCTCAGTTAGCTCTTTTCTATACCAAGATGAAGACTGAAGTTTCATTTCAACAACCCAGACATATGTACCTATTTTAAAAATGGCCAAATGAAGTTCTTTAAAATAAGACTTTGGAATAATTGAGGTTGATTCTGAAGACACAAAGCTATCAGTAATTTAAAGGTAAGTTTTAAAATAGTAAATGTAGGCTTGTAAGTGATCAATTACAATATGTATACTCAGTAATCACTCTTCATTAGAGGAGAGAAAAACATTTTAGCCATGGGTGGCTAGAAAACAAGGAGCAGTCCCAGTTTTTTACTCTGCTGTAATTTCTGCCCAAAATTGAGCAGCTGTTGTTCATGTTCTAATAGAAATATTCAGAGTCTTAGTTTTGGAAATTTTCAGAGTTTGCTGCATTTGCTGAAGCACCATTATATATATATAATACCCTTTGCCAAACTCTGGTATCATTTTTTAAAACAATTTTATTGAGATATAATTGACATTTATTAAACCAAGTATATTTAAAGTATACAATTTGATAAATTTTAACATATGTATAAACCTATCATGCCACCACCACAAACAAAAATAATATTTCAATCATCTCCGAATGTTTTCTTGTGCCTTTTTATAATCTGTCCCATTCTCTTCAGAACCCTCTTCCCCCTCCCTAGGCAACAACTTATCTGCTTTCTGTCATTATGGATTAGTTTGTATTTTCCAGACTTTTACAAAAATGGAATATCAGAGTATTTTCTTTTTGGTACTTTGAAAGAAGTATGCTTCCTTCATTCAGCATACTTTTTTGACATCTATCCATGTACTTGGCATGTATCAATTCTTTTTCCTTTTGTTGCTGAGTAGTAATCCATTGTATGGATATACTTCAATTTGTTGATCCAGTCACCTACTGGTAGACATTTGGGTTGTTTTTAGTTTCTGGCTATGACAAATAAGTCTAAATTCCATAGACACCCATGTATAAGTTTATGTGTGGATTGATACTTTTATATCTCTTTGGTAAAAGCTGGGAATAGAACTGTTGGGTCATGTAGTAGGTATATATTTACCTTTTTAAGAAATCATCAAACTGTTTTCCAAAGTGACTGTACCATTTTACATTTCTAGTAGCAGTGTATGAAAATTCTAGTTGTTCTCCATCATTGCCAAGAAATGATATGATCAGTCATTTTAATATTAATCTCTTTCCCTAGTGACTAATGATGTTGAGCATCTTTTGACGTGCTTATTTGCCATCCATGTCTTCCTATGACTTCCTTTATCTTCCTTGGTGAAGTGTCTGTTCAGTTGTTTAGTCCATTTTTAAAAATTGGGTTGTCTTATTGAATTATAAGAAGTGTGTGTGTGTGTGTGTGTGTGTGTGTGTGTGTGTGTGTATATTCCTTCTGGATCAATGTCCTTTTTCAGAAAAATGTTTTTCAAATATTTTCTCCCAATAGTTTTAGAAGAGTAAACGTTTTTAAATTTAATGAAATAAATGTGATAATTTTATATTTGTGTCTTTTGTATTATATTAGGAAATCTTTGCAAAAACAAGGTAATGAAGATCTTCTAAGTTTTCTGCTGGAAATTTTAGATCTTAATTTAAGGTCCATGACCTATTTCAAGTTAATTTTGTATACGTTCCCTAACCATGTGGTTATCCAGTTGTTCCAGCAACATTTGTTAAGAAGATTCTCATTTCCCCATTGAATTGTCTTAGCACATTTGTAGAAAACGAATTGATCATATGTGTACTGGTCTATTTCTGGATTCTCTATTTCATTTTACTGAACTCATTGTCTATGTTTTTGATAATACTACATTGTATTATTTATTGTAACTTTACAATAGACCTTGAAATCAAAAGTATAGATCCCTCAACTACATTCTTTATCAAAGTTGTTTCTGTGATTCTCTGTACTTTGAATTTTTACAGAAAAGCCTGTTGAGATTTTGTTTGGGATTGCATTTAACCTATAGATCAATTTGGGGAAAAATGACATCTGAACAATATTGAGTCTTCTGATCCATGAATATGGTATATGTCTCCACTTACTTAGGTCTTTTTAAATTTTTGCACAGTGTTTTGAAGTGTTTAGTGTACAGGTCTTACACATATTATATTTGTTCTTTGAGGTTTCTCTTAAGCTTTGTTAGAATAAATGAGAGCAATCTTTAGCCTAGGTTAATTTGCTTCACTACCAAAGTAATACTCTTCTGAATACTTTACCCAATACCCTGTGGATTACAAGGTTCTCCACTGAGTCTCATGGGAACATGAACTAGTCCTAGCCCTAGGTGGGTTTTATTTGTTGTTGTTGTTTTTGCCAGCAGCAGATAGTCTCTACTTGCATGCGTGTACTAACCAGTACTCAACTGCATATTTAAGGGGGGCTTTCTGCAGATCTCAGGAATGTCTCCATTCTTCAGAACTCTGCCTTGCAAACTCTGGCTTTCTTGGCCTGCTGCATCTCTCAGCTTGTCTCCTCAACTCAGAGAGATTACCAGTCTATGCCTGGGATCCCCATTTCTACTCAGACACTAGACTGGGGCAATTGAAGTGCTCACTACACTGTTTCTCTCAGTGATCGCTGTCCAGTGTTGCCTGACATCCAGCATCTGAAAACCATTGTTTCATATATTTTGTACAGGTGTTTAATTGTTTCAGTTGGGAAGTTATACCTGGTCTCTGTTACTCCAGTTTTGCCAGAAACAGAAGTAATACTGCTTTTAAAATCTTCTTTCTACCCTTATCTTTTTGCATTTGTACACTTTTATTTTGAAAGTTATTTCTCTGTACCTAGTATGTAAATTATGAGTTTTTAGTTTTAACTACTGCTTTTGAGGTGGAAGTTTCAGGTAAGACTTGAATCCCGGTAGAGAACTGAGATATAATATAGAAAATGTTGTGCATTTGAAGGCTTATTACTCACACGATGAGGCTTTCTAAGGAAAGCAAAGCAGGCGCCCAAGTAGGTCTGAAAATGTCTTGAGAGAGCAGGGAAAAGGAGACTGGCTTGGCTTTTATTGTGACCGGGGGGTGGGGCTGCTCGCTGGAGCAGGCTTATATGGTTTGAACTTGTGCTGGAGCCAGAGGAGAGCTCTCTTATCAGCTTGCCCACATGTGGGACAGAAGAAGAAGTGGGAGTGGTGAGGCTTGAAAGCTGTCAACAGTCAAACATCAAAAATGGAGTCAGACTCATAATTTACAACTCACCCTGATATTTGACTGATGACTGAAATGGGTCATGTTTCATTTAATTGAATTTGACCTTGTTTAAGTAAGTCCTTATGGCTCTATATAGGTCTTGTAGCCTGAGGTCAGTAAGGGAGGTGAAAGCTTCATTTTGCAAGCCTTTTGCAAGAGCCCAACATTGTGTATTTTGAGAAGTGAAATGAGCATCTTGATCACTTTCAGTCATGTTTAGAACTCTGAAGGGGATAGGGAGTGAGGCCTTGTATTGTGGCTTTAAGTATGTGCAGAAACATGTGAGATCTTGGTTTATATTTTGGGTATATATGAGGCAAGAGATTTCCGGATTGCTTTACTCTAAATAAAGAACATAGGGCTTCCCTGGTGGCACAGTGGTTGAGAGTAAGCCTGCCGATGCAGGGGACATGGGTTCGTGCCCCGGTCTGGGAAGATCCCACATACAGTGGAGCGGCTGGGCCCGTGAGCCATGGCCACTGAGCCTGTGCGTCCAAAGCCTGTGCTCCGCAACGGGAGAGGCCACAACAGTGAGAGGCCCGCGTACTGCAGAAAAAAAGAGAAAAGAACCTAGAGTAAGAAATTGTTCTTGCTGGACTAGATGGACAAATAACAGTGGCTTAAGAGTTTTTAAAAATGTGCAAATGGTGCCAAAATTTGGCCAGGGTATCCAGTGCATGAAGTTTTGGATTGTGTTGGCCCTTGGATCCCATCCATGGTTTGGGATATCCTAGTTAAAGCAGCAGCTCTTGAGTGAGCATCCATCACATGTTGGTGTTCATAAAGTACAGTTCATAATACTTTTCATTAAATACATAAAATACAAAAAAAAAAACCCCAAAAACCCTCCCGTTGCTATTCACTCAGCTGTTCCCAAGGGGCTTCTCAGATAGCCAAGGGGTCTTTGAGAGGGCTGATTTCCTCCAGAAATAAGGCATTTGGCAAGGTACCGAAGGGGAGGCCACCCCCTCCTGTAAGTAAGATATGCCAGAAAGGCGAGGTTTGTCTCTTTCCTGTGGGTACCATTTCTATTTTAGCAAAGAGGCCTTGGGGGCCTTGCTGAGCTTGCAGGGTGCTGCTTTCATAACCCAAGGCATAATGGGTATGGAGGATCATGGTCAAGGCCTGTGAGAGTTTTTGGCTTCCAGGATGACCCAGTGTACAGTCAGTGATTGTCCCTTTAATGGGGCAATCTAATGTGGCTGAGGAGGGCAGTTTTTTACCTCAGAAGTCCATGGGCAACTTGTGGCCATCATGGAGGGTCCATAGACTTCAACAGGCATTAGAGGGAGTTGCTAAAGCCTCAACATGGAGGAGACTCTGGGGGAACACTAAGGAGAGTGCTATAGTATTGTAATTCAGACAGATTCTAGAGCCCTTTATTGTGGGGAGTCTCATTCAAGGTGGGTCAACTTGTGAAAAACAACATAAATGGGATTAAGAAAAATTTAAATGAATATGTTGCCATCAGAACCTAACTAGGCCTAAAAGATGTTGAGCTTGTTTTAGTGCTGTGGTTGCTTAGAGAGTTGATAGCTGTTTCTTGACAGTGGCGGGATAGAGTTGCTTTTAGGAATGTGACAGCAGCATGTACCACTGTGACTAGTCTTCCTCACATAAGTGACCGACCATAAGTAGTCTGTGTACAACATGAGTGGGCCTGTATATTCCACAGTGTATCAGCCTTTCTCCTGAGCTCTATCTAGAATTAGGGCCAATGCCTGGTTGAGTCATACAACCAGTGGTCACAGGGTAAGAGCTTAGAGTTAGTCACAGCTTATGCTGGAATCAAACTCACGATTCAATCTGAGATACACAGATAGGTCTGGTCCTATCCTACGGCACATGACCCAGGGTCACTTTTTAAGTAGGACCCCAATCTTATACTCCTGTCTCTAAATGTTAGTTTTCAAAACTTTCTAATTAGGTCAGTTAAATCTATGACAGAGGCTCAGTAGGACTCAGCAAATGCAGCACAAAGCAGCACAGCTCAAAGTGCAAGCTTGCCAGCAGGCAGCAGCATAGCTCAAAGAATGTGCTAGACAACAAGCAGTAGAGCCAGTTAGCCAGTTGTTTGATCCAGTACATTCCCTTTATACCAATTTGCATCACCATTGGAAAAGAAAAGTTAAATAGTCCATGGTTATACTAAACCAAGGAGCTCCTGATTTAGTATATCAGTTAAAAAAAGATAATTGTGATTGGTAGACAGAGAGGTAGGATGAAGGCACAAAAGAAAGTGTAATCATCGTTTCTAGGGTAGAGAAGGATTTAAAGAGAAGGGAACACTTGAGCTGGTCTGGAGGGAAGATTAGAAGTTTTCCAGGTGGAAAACTGCTGGAGTGGGGATGGGTTGGTTTGGTATTATAAGCTGAAAGAATTACACATGCAAAGATGTGCAATAGTGCATTTAAATAATTGTAAGAAGCTCAGGATGGTTGAAGCAGAACGTTCACATCAGCAGTTAGGCTAAAGCAGATAGTGGAGACCTTTGTGCTCCACTGAAAGAAAATCATGATAAAGTTTGCATTTGGAAAGGTCAGTATTACAGCAGTACATGAATGACTTAGAGGAAATGTCTGGAAGCCGGGAGGCCCAAGGCTACAGTTAGCTCATGTGGAACTTTTATGCAAATTAGATAATGGTATCCTTTCTTAAGGTACTTTATTTATTGGAAAATATTCATATCACTGATTATAATAGATGTTTTATTGTGAAGTGAGAAACTTTTATAAAAAACATACAAATCTGTAATGCCCATAAAGTAAATGGTACCTTCATCAACAATCTTAAGTGTGGTGAGTGTGCAGAGCACAGACTATACAAACATGCATATCTATCATCTATCAAGGCCAATAGCAGCAATTTAAGTTGATATAATCCAAGGGCTTGGTGATCTGTGGTCACTCAGACTCGCAATTCCAGATGTAAAATTTGAAAAAGTGGTAGGACTCTTAAGAAATCTCCAATCCTGCCCTGTCCCTTGGGAAATGGGTGGATAATTATGTCATCCAAAAAATGGGCAATAAAAAAAGAAACAGGGTGGTGGTTGGAGGGGTATATTAGGAAATGATAGTTTGGTTTAGCTTTAGACATACTAAATTTGTAGTATTTTTGGACTTACCTGTAGGAAATTAGATATACTAATCTGTAGCTCAAGACAAAAAAGTAGATTGAAGTCACAGACTTGATAGTCACCAACATATTGGCAGTCATAAAAGACATGGGAATATGTCATGCTTAATTACAGGAAATTAGATGGCTGAAAGAACCAAAAGTAAGCATGGCTCCTTGTCTCTTCCTCCCATTTTTTCTAATATTGTGACAGGGTTCTTGTATGATTTCATACAGGGAGAAATTGAGTCTCCCAAACAACTGGTATTGGATTGTCATCCTTCTACCCTGATGTGTGGGGACCCAGAGACAGATTTAATTCAGTTTTAGAGAAATGAAGCAATGTGCCTTTTCTTGAATCTGGTAGTTCATATTCTATATATAGAGGCAACAAAGCTTCCTGATTGAATACACTGGCTCTGGAGGCCAGTGTTCCTTCAATGTGAGAAAGTGACATCCCAGAGTGGAACATGGCACGTATAGAGAAGACCCAGCAAAATGAGGATAACACAATAATAAGGGCAATCTGGACAGAGAGGCAGAGAGTGAAGTGATTAGGGACTTTGAGATCAGATTGCCTGGGTTATAATGCAAGCTCTGCCTCTTACTTGCTATATTAACACGTTAATTCTCCTTATTGGGTCAATTTCCTCATCTGTAAAATGGGATAATAATGGAATGACCTCACAGAGTTGTTTTATTAATCATAGGATTAAATGAAGTGATATGTATAAAACTTTTAATTTAGTACCTACCGCATTTGTTTTTAGCAAATGCTAGTGATGTGCATTTTGCATAAGGAATCTATGTGCTTGCTGTCGATGTGTGTGTCTTTATGTATAGAAAAATGTTGTAACTATAATTGATTAATTGATGCTTATTCTAATTTATTCACGAAGGGCTTTGATGTGGCACTATCATTAGATACAAATATAAAGAGATTAGAATAAAAGGACAAATAAGTTGAGTCATATAAAGCCAAGAGGACACAGCAACACATGCCGTAAAGTACAACACAATATCTGCAAGTGGTCATATATTCAGCTGAACAAATTTTAAAAGGTGGAGTATACATTTTGGCTAATTCTTCTTTCCAAGACAGTTTCTGGGTTCATGCCATTCGTGTATTTCCACCCTGCACTCCTTGCATCTTGGCAACGGAGTAGTGTTTCACTCTCTCTGAAGAGAAAATGTTTTCAAAAAGTTCTTTTCTCCTGTCTTCCCAATTTTGGTTAAGTGTTCTACCATATGCCCAACTCTCAGAAGTAAAACTTTGGGCATATCTTGGTCCCTTTCTCCCTGTATCGACTCCATTAAGGACATGTTTTCCTCCTTTGCAGTGCCTGTCCCATCAGATCTCACCTTTCCATTCTCACCGCCATCCCTTTGGTTTAGATCTTCATCACTTCTTGGATGTCCTTTATATTATTTTCCTATCTGTTTTTCCCTCTGCCGTTTGATCTCACCCTATTTCAGTCCCTCTAATACATCTTTATCAGATGTATCAGTAGCTGCTCCAAACAGAGGTATAATCCTATTACCCACTCGCTCGAAAACTTTGAGTGGCTCCCTAATGCATTCCAAATAAAGGATAAACACCTGAGGTACAAGGGATCCTCATAATCTAATCCCACTTTTTATTTCCAGATTAATCTTTTACCATGTTCCAACACATAGCTGTGTTCTAACTGCTACCCCAGTGCTTTCTTCTTTCCTTGTTCCTGCATGTTTAGAGCAGTGTATTAATCGTCTCTGTGTTCCATGAAACACAGAGTGGAGTGCCTTGCTTAAGGTAGAGAGTTCAAGTAAAAACTAGTTTTCCTTTTTGTGAATTGAAAACCCATGGAGTGCGGCCCCCTTTTGTTTACAGTAGCCTAGAGTCCAAACCACCAAATAGGGAATGATGCTGAATGACTCATCTTTTCCTTTTGGTTCGAACCCTCATGGAAACAAATAAGGCAGGGTGAAATAATTCCATACTCTTTTTTCATTTTATCTAGCTTCAAAGATTGTTTAGGGAGATAGAAGATAGAATTCTGTATAGAAAACTTGGATCTCTACTGATACAAATCATATATGTAAACTCAGAGCTGGAGTAAAGCCAATAGTACTTTGAACATTTCCAGAACCGTAAGAATATTCAGGCTTTAACATAGACTTTTATGTAAAAGCTAGGGGATGATCCAAGGACATATATTCCCTAAAGACTTTGTAAGGTTAAAGGGCAGCCTCCAGATTAAAGGGATACTGAGGCAAGTAGCAAGGGGGTTTTTCACACTGATACTTGGCATTTGGTCAAGTAAGAAATAATGTACCTGACCTAGAAGATAAAGAGTACTTCTTCCTTTTTTATTTTAATTAATTTTTTTTATTGGAGTATAGTTGGTTTACAATGTTGTGTTAGTTTCTGCTGTACAGCAAAGTCAGTTATATATATATCCACTCTTTTTTAGATTCTATTCCCATATAGGTCATTACAGAGTATTTAATAGAATTCCTTGTGCTATACAGTAAGCCCTTATTGATAAAGAGTACTTCTGTAGGACCTTGCTGGGTTCCCAGTTTGTGACTCCACCTGAGCCAGTCTCGAAGACCCAGCAGAAGTAGAGAGGAAGGATGACTCAGTCCAGTAAGGATGATGGCCACATTTTTAAGAAGGGATGACAGGATGATAGATGCACAGGAAAAACATCCCAAGTGCATGAGGTCTCTTGATTATAATATGAACGTCCAAGGCTGTGAATTTTAGAGCTTTATAACCATGTCTTTGTTATGAATCACATTGAACCTCTCTAGGTATAAAGACAATGAATAGTAGATAAGCATGCACTATAAAGAACAGGAAATCTCAATTAAGACAGGCCTTGAGCTTTATCTCAGATGTCAATAAAACCAAACTTCCTTGGATCTGAAAGGGAAAGGCATTCTAAAACTGAAACTCAGCGGTTGACAGGATGGTCCGCACCTCTTGGAGGAGGACGGAAATGTTGTGGGCTGGTGCCTGATGCAATCTTGGCACCATCTTTGATTAGGAGCTAATGTTAGCAGAAAGATCAGGTGTCAGTCATGACCAGAGTTGTTCTTTACTATCTTGAGAAGGTCACTGGATTGCTGCCCCTTCTTTTTTGAAACCTGATCTGGGGACCACAAACAGCCACAATGAGCTGGATCACTGCCATGTGTTCTAAATTGGGCTGACAAGGCTGACTCAGTGCCAGGAGTAGACACAGGATGCAGCTTGAAATATTCAGATGGAGAGAGGGTTGCGTTCTTTTTCACTTTCAGTAATGCTATTTGAAGAGATAAGATTGGATATGAACATCAAAGAGTAAATTAAATGAGATTTGTCTTGCATTTGGATAGAGGAGATCCACAAAGGTCTGCCACTTTTCCACGTTAAATTTTAGGTTGTGGATTACCTTCCTGTCTTGGGAGGCTGCTGTTCCTTTCCAATGTGGTGGGCTTTCTCGTTAACACGTAAATTTAAAATTAGTTCAAATGTCCTGTGAGAAACAATGGAAGATCCCTCTTGTGAGCAAGGATATGTACATAGCCATAAACACAGTTTCTGTTATTTCTGTGTGAATTTGCCAGCTGCACCTCACTAGAGCTGAACTTTTGCTACATAAATAAAACCATCTGTTGTATCCCAAGAATTTCAGTCTCTAGAGAACAGGATCATAAACAATCGATCCTCCCCAGAACTTGCAGTATGTTAGTTTGAGTAAAGCTTTCCCACAGCACTGCTTTAATTGTTTTATCTGTTTTTAATCTAAGGATTTTATAATTTGGTCTGTCTAATCTAATGTTTTTTGTGGGTATGTAAGGAAAAAGTCTACCCCACCACTTCGGGCAATGTGAAGAAAAAAATGCATCCTTTAGGGTATTTTGCTGAATGGATCACAAATAGATGCTCAGACAGATTAAGAGAGAGTTTGGAAGACAGAAGTATATTATTCCATTTTTCTGATGGGAAAATGAGACATAGAGTGATAAGTTCAAGGTCCCACGTACCACAACTATTAATGGCTAAACATGATCCAGATTTTGTGAATCCCAGTTGAATAATCTTTTTACTCAACACTGTCTTCAACTTGATGTTTATTTTCTTTGAAGGATGGATAGCAATCATGTTTCTTAGTAAAACAAAGAGAATCCAATCTTTGACCAATTGACCAAACAAGACCCACCAGCTGGGAAATTGGTTGCCTCATAAAAGTGAAATTAGCTTCTTTTTGCTTTTCTCTTTTCTTTAACCTCTCCTGCCCTCTTTAGCAGAAATTGTTTAGTGTTATTTCATTTCATGGAAGAAATGAATTTCTAGGAGGCTTCTGAAACTAGAATATGTTTGTCTAGAAGACCAAAAGGGATTGATCACAAAAGTCTTATCATTTTTAAAATTAATTAATTTATTTTTGGCTGTGCTGGGTCTTCGTTGCTGCGCACAGGCTTTCTCTAGTTGCGGCGAGCAGGGGCAACTCTTCGTTGCGGTGTGTGGACTTCTCATTGTGGTGACTTCTCTTGTTGTGGAGTGCAGGGCTTCAGTAGTTGTGGCGCGTGGGCTCAGTAGTTGTGCCTTGCGGGCTCTAGAACACAGGGTCAGTAGTTGTGCCGCAGGGGCTTAGCTGCTCCGCAGCATGTGGTATCTTCCCAGACTGGGCTCGAACCCATGTCCCCTGCATCGGCAGGCAGATTCTTAAGCACTGCGCCACCAGGGAAGTCCCAAAACTGTTACCATTGAATGCTGGCCAGAGAGTGTCTCTATACACAAAGCTGTATTAGAATCACCTGGGGAGCTTAAAAATGAAATACTAATGCCTGGGTCCCACACCCAGAAAGTAGAATTTCTTTGGTCAGGGCGGGGATCTCTAACATAATTCTAAACGTGCAGGCCGGGTTCGAGAACTACTAGTTGATGCACCTTATTCCACAGGGGCAATGAGCCTATGGATTCCAGTCTTTCTGCTAGGGTGGTCTTCTTAGGAATCATTTTAAGTGAAGCTGAGAAATCAGGTAGCAATATGGAAGGAGGCTCAGGAGGGATGGAAAACAGCTGAATGTAGTGGAAAGACTCACTAAAAACTGGTTTCTACTTTTTCCTGAGATTTGACTAATTCTCCAGTAAAGCTTAGGTGGTTGGAAGTATGGAACATAGATTGACAGGGTTTCCTGACCATGGCTCCTGCCGGAGCTGGCCACAGCTCCTCTGGTTGAAATACTATATAGACTCTGCCTCTTTAATTTGGATGTATAACAATGCTGTTGTCGTTATGATTTATTTTGGCACATAAAGGTATTAATAGCAAGTATCTTCACTGAAATTGTATTTGGATGTGACTTAGTAGGCTGCTCTATGCACACACTGATATTTACTGAGCTATTTGGGAACAGGATGTACCCTGCCTCTTAAGTGACCATGAGCCTCCCCAGTCCAGTAAATGCATACTTCAACTAGTACAATTTTTAAATATCTTAATGCTTAGAAGTAATAAAAAGAAATTCAAAGAAGGTTAAAAAATAGTTAAAGCTGATGTCTACTTTTTCTTCGGGACAACAAGGTATCACGGATATCAAGTCAATGTTCGCAGTTTGGGAAGAATCTATTCATGAGTTTATCTTATGCCAAAACCATGGGCAAAGTGAATCCTTGTAGCTCGTTATGAGAATTAATCCAAGTTTTGTTTAGTGTTAGTATCCTTACTGGTTCCTCTTTAAAAATAGTTCTTCTTTTACTTTGTAGTTCGTGCTTTTCCCAGGCTGGTTCGGAAGAGCCTGGTAAGGCTGCAGCAAACAGGGAAAGGACGACAGCTCTCCACCTAAGGCACACCAGTTCTCTGGTCAGAAGGCTTTCTGTTAGCATAAGGGAGTGTGCTGGGAGGAGATGAGGGTAGTTTCATCTGTAGGCGTGAGGTCACTATCTCTTTACTTTCTAGGATAGATCTGTTCTGGCCATAAGACATACTTTAAGTTTATTTTTATATTGTGGCTTTAAAAATATTGGATATTGCCAGATACCTACTATTTTAGAACAAGGCAGGAAGGGCTAAGTGAATTTTTTAAAAAAAACCACTTAATGTGTTTCTTAATACATGTAAATTTTTCTCAAGAGAACCAAATATGGTATCGATTTATAAAGTTTTGTTCTGTTTGTTATTTCTCTTTTAAAATAAGAATGCCACATCCAAACAGTTAACCACTTACTTAGATGGGACATTAAAATTTTTTCGACAGTTGGTTCTTTAAAGGCTTTGGTGTTAAAATAGTTTATAATGATTCTATTGTAACAAAGTGACGTAAAAGAGTAATGCTCAGGGCCAGCTAGTGTGAGTGAGTTCTGGTGCCGGCTTCACTGCTCACTAGCTCTGTGACATCCAGCAAATTACCTTGATCTCTGTTCACAGGGGGAGAGAGGGCAGAGGGACTGCTGCACCAGCTTTAAATACTATGGTGCACTTAAACACTATTTACATTTCAATGAAGAAATTCTAAAATGAAATTTTATACAGATTTGCTTTCAAGAAATTCATCTCTGTGTGTAAATTATTACTTTAATCATCCCTTAGAAGAACCAGTTTATACTCAAGAATATATAGCAAATTATTTGTGTAAGAGACATCAAGATGGACCCCCGCCACCCCCTACCCCCCATTTGCTCTTTCCTTCTATGGGAAAAATCTGTTTCCCTGGCCTGTGTATCTTGGAAGTTCTGATACATTATTTTGTCTCTCTTAGATACCCTCAGCACATATGGTAGACTTTTTGATGAAACTAGTGTGACAAGTCAGAGCCCAGAGCAAAACTTTCTGCTTGGCGAATGTCTCTGTTCTCACAGAAGTTGCTATGCGGCTGGTTTCGTACCTCCAGCAAAACTAGTGCAGTAATGTGAGGGCCCCAGCCTGCTTGTCCCGTCATGGTTGCTGCATTGCCCTGACTGAGATGGACTCAGTCCAAGATCAGCCAGTCACCTCCCCCCCACCAACCAGAATTCTCTCTCAGATCCTTATTCCTAGTCCCTCCTTCTTTGCTTCACCGTAAGACCTTACTTTCTCACAGAATTTTATGGGAAAATAGAGGCTATGTGTTGGTTAAAAGTGAATTTCCATGCAGGAAATGTTGCTTTCTCTAAAATAAGGTCCTGGATTTTACATAAAAAGGAAGTTTCTCCAAGATTCTGTGAAGCATTATCCGACTGAAACTCTTGTCACTAAAAATAAAAATAGCATGCTCTCTTAACAGACAGGTCTTTTTGAAGGAAAATGCTGTGTAATTCTAAGTGAAAAAGGACATGTTTATTTTTGTCCAATGTATTATTACATTTTAAATGAGGGGAAATAGCTGTCAAATTAAAAGCTTCTGATAATTGATGAAAATAATTAAAACCTAGTAAGTGGTTGTTAGAAATTATATTTAAAAATTGTTAACCATGAAACTCCTAAAAGTAAGCACAGTGAGTCCATAGTATGTATCCAAATATTTCATGAAGAAAAAGAAAGTTATTACTTAGACAATCAGTTGAAATTGGAGAAAATGTCCTCTTCACTGTTACACAGTATGGGCTTATTCAAAATGTTTTTTAAAACATATCTGTTGAGCTTTAGAAAATTATTGGTAGAGTTATCACAGCAAGGTTGAGAGAATTGGATATCTGTAATGGACCCTCTAACCCCCTTATCTGGAAAATACAAAATGTCCTCTAGATGGAGCACCAGGACTTCTCTTTGTTAAGATAAATAAGTCTTAATTTTGTGAAAGGAACTTCAGAACTTCATTTTAAACAGAAAATAAAGAACCTACTCTTAACTTTGGCATGTATTACCCGGAACATGTACTATTTGATGAAGGAAATGTTATATTTCAGACAACTTATCCTTGCATGTGCTGGAGTAAAATGTGTTTGATTTTTAATTATCCAAGTGAGATTCACTGGGTCCTGGAGACTTGCTGTGGCATGTGCAAGAGCCAGAAAAGCTGCAGATGTTCTCTAAAGACTTGAGTATAAGTGAGAGGGAGGGATGGTGGAGGCTAAGAGCCACAAGGGTTAGGAAAAGTCCCTTTGCTAGATGGAAGCATTCTCCAAAGGTAGCTTCAGTGTCTACCGAAGAAGTAATCATGAATGTGAAATACAGAAAGGAAGTTTGAAGTCATCTAATGCATTCTTCTCATTTTGCAAAAGAATAAAAAGAGAATCAGAGAAGTAGATGTCTTTCTTTTATGCTGATGCAGTTAGTGATGTCACAGACAAAATTGACTGAGTAGTATGGTGAAGCTTTGTGGTTTTAGCTGTCTAGCATCCAGTCCCTCTTCCTAAAAACACTGATTTTCTTTTGGGAATTATATTCCCCAAAGTGTATGGAATCTTACAGTGGAATCTGACGTGTCCCATGAAATTCCTTCTGTATAGCCAAGGGTTAGGTATGTGACCCAATCAGTTTTCCAGGGACTTTAAATCTTGAGCAGAGTTTTTGTAAGAAGATAGGAAAGAGTTGGAATTCATTTATCTTAGGTAATCTTATAACCTAATATTCATTTGACTAAACATGATTCTTTTTTCCCCCCAGCTTTACTGAGATATAATTGACTTATAGTATTGTGTAAGTTTAAGGTGTACGACGTAATGTTTTGATATATGTATTCATTGCAAATTCCAAGCATGATTCTTCAACCTTCCTATTAGTTCTATGAGATCTCCAATAACCTGATAATTCCCTTTTTGCTTAGGTTGGCCAGAGTTAGTTTCTGATACTTGCAACTAAAGAACCTTGTGATTCCAGCAACTACCATCCACCCAACAATGAAGCAAGACCTTCTTATTACAAATTTAAATCACCCAGCAGAGCTGCCTTAGGTCACCAAGAGTAATTTAAGACTGATTCATACAGGAAAAATAAATACACTCTTCTAATTGCCCTGACCAGAAATATAATCAGAATACTATGTTCTAGATCTTTTGAACAATTCCAAATTTTGAATTCTAGTCAGATTAATCTGACAATGCTATTGTAATAAACATTTGTTGCCTCAATAAGAAAAGTTTTCCGTTATATAATATTATGCTAGAGAACACTCTAAAATTATATTTAAGGTAGCATTTACAATCTTTTCTGATGATAAAAGTAATACTGATTTATTTTGCTCAAATTTTTTCCTAAATCTAAAAATTATATAAAATGAATAAACTGTTGCTTCTTTTCCTATTAGAAATGAGGAAAAAATTCTCCAAACTGGTAAAGTAGTACAAACAATAAGCTATAGAATTATGTGAGTCAGACTAAAATAACAATGAAATACTATGACTGTTGAAATTTCTTTCCTCATTCAAATTCTTTCTCAAAAGCATTTAGCTTAACCCTGCTATGTAGAAAATGTGTACAAAAACCTCCTTTTTCTTTTTAATGTAATTTCTTTTAATATACCCAGCAAGTAATCACTCACTCCCACCCACGGTATCTCAAAATATAATTTTTAAAAAGGAGTTTGATGTTTATAAAAGTTTCTTAGGCTATTATAACTAATCTTTGGAATAACGCAGTAGGATATGATTTATAAGCTGACAGGTCTCGTGTTTTAACAATGAAATCTACTGGAAACAGTTAGACCATTCTTATCTTAATGACATTTTAAGGCAAAATTTGCATTTTGGCTCAGCTTGCAAAGCAGGGGAAAAGAATGCTCCGAAGCCTGAGAGCAGGCACGTTGGCTTTCAAAAGCAAGCCAGCAGAGGGCTTTCCTGGGCTTGCTACAAGTGCCTTGTTAATGGCATATTCATAGCACAATTGAGGAAAAATTACCTTATGAAATATAAACTCATATTAAAAGGAAATCAATTTCCTAGATATGAGCTACCTTATTAAATAAAAAGAAAAGCTGGTTAGTAGATTGAAATTTATATGATTTAATTCAACCTAAAATTTGTCTTTTTAATGTAACATCCTTTTGAAGGTCACAATGTGTGTTAATCAGGTAGAAGTGCAGGTAAAACCTCACCAGATTGTGGGGTCCACTCATATTAGATTTTGATGTAGGTGGTGCCCTACTGTGGCTTTAACTGGGTTGCCGTGCACTGGGGCTGGAGCCAGCTCGTACTGGCTCGTGAAAGCCTGTTATTAAGTTTGCAGAATTTAATGAGTCAGTTGGAATCACATTTGTAGCTCAAAATTGGCCATGGTGGGAATATTTACACCATGGAAATCTGCAAACACTCTAAATCTGGGCACTCCCCTTTCCCCTGAGCTGGTTGTTAAACATTTACCAGCACATCTCTGGATATAACAAAAAGGGGATTTTCTTAAGAATTGCGCCATCTCACACCATTTTCACGCCTGTTCATGCCTGCCTCTGTCCAGGCTGGCTGAGTGCACAAAAAGTCATACTTGAAGGTTTGGTTCCAGTGTCTTAGATATTGGGAGCTCAGTCTGGCTCTTTCTTCACCGACAAGTAGGTGGGATCTGGAGGTGGGCTCTGGAGTCGCCCTTGGGGTTTGGTGTGCAGGGGAACGTGTGTGGATGAGGCAGTGAGCACAGGCCTTGATGTGTCTGTGAGCACTGGGCTGCAGCCCCTCTCTCTGTACCTATTGTTTATTTTCTCCCCTCTGGTCTTTCACAGGTTATAGTAATTGAGATTGTCTCAGGCAAGGTTAACCTATGTCTCAGCTGTGCCTTCTAAAATGCTATGTCCTTTCAGCTTCACACCTCACATGGCATCTGTCATTGTCGATGTAATAATATTGTTATTTATAAATGTGGTGGGGCCTCAGATTTATGAACACCACATGCAGATGTGCAATGAAAAATTAGGTTCTTTATTTTTTTCTGTAGCTGACCTTATTATGATCACCATCCACAGCTCTATTTGGTTGGCTTCGGTAAATGTCCTTCACAGTTCCAGCCCCTTCCCTGGCTGGCATCTGCATGTGGAGGTGTCACTGTCCTTGACTGTCTTTGGAACACTGGTTCTGAGTCTGTACAGTGTTCTCTGAACTAGTGCTGGTCTCCGCTGGGAGTGGCTGGTCTGGACTTCTCTGTGGGTTGGTGACCTTTGCTCTACAGTTGTTCGTATCCCTCGTGTTTTGCTGATGTTTGCAACTGCTGATGGAAGCTGCTGTAACTCTTGCTTTGTTCTTCTGGTTATTTTCCGATGATTTGGGGCTCTCCTTCAGCTCTCACTGGCTTTGTGGAACCCTTTGAAGTCTGTGAATCCTTGGCCTTGCATCCAACCACCAGACTTCTGTGTCGCCGGTGCTTCTTTCTTCAGATAGCTGCCCTCTGGTGAGCTCTGAAGTCAGATTCCCAACAACCTTCCATAGCATTCCTATGGAAGCATGGTCTCATCTGTCAAGTGGCATCTGAGGGCTGCCAGGAGAGCTGCACTCAGGTCCTCCCTTTGCTTAATCCATCCTTTGCTTCTACCTTCCACATGTCCTTTGTGGAGCCACCTTCTTTCCTACCTTTGATTCTTTCTCCTCCCCACAGTCTTTCTGGCTGTGTGTGATGACCTTTAACTCCTTCTTCCTCCTTACCTCACTGAGAACTCCATAGAAAACTCTAAGACCTAATTCCTAAGTCCTGCCTCTTAATATATGAGGGGGAGAGAAGTAGTATAGAAAATCTCCTTCTTTGGAGATTTTGGAAATACCGTTGGAAAAGTGTGGCTTTTAAATTTGTTATCTTTTTGTAGGCAAAATATCCTATTTTGTAGTTTTGAGGCTGAATATTATATTTTCCTTTTTTCCTCTGAATAATATGAAATCCTAAATGCAGATATACGCCTCATTCTAAGTTGGAGAAGATCATACACATAAAATTGCAAAAGAGAAAAAACATATTAACTATCCCCATTACATACATGTAACTTTGCTCACCCTCTGGGTTATACTCTCCATGATAGAAGGCTCTCCTACTGTTCAAGACCTGTTCTCTCTCTTTGAATTTGCAAACAAAGCAACTGACATAGGATTAATCTCCGAAATATACAAGCAGCTCATGCAGCTCAATATCAAAGAAACAAACAACCCAATCCAAAAATAGGCAGAAGACCTAAATAGGCATTTCTCCAAAGAAGACATACAGATTGCCAACAAACACATGAAAGGGTGCTCAGCATCACTAATCATTAGAGAAATGCAAATCAAAACTACAATGAAGTATCACCTCACACCCGGTCAGGATGACCATCATCAAAAAATCTACAAACAATGAATGGTGGAGAGGGTGTGGAGAAAAGGCAACCCTCTTGCACCATTGGTGGGAATGTAAATTGATACAGCCACTATGGAAAACAGTATGGAGGTTCCTTAAAAAACTAAAAATAGAGCTACCATCTGACCCAGCAATCCCACTACTGGGCATATACCCTGAGAAAACCATAATTCAAAAAGAGTCATGTACCACAATGTTCAATGCAGCTCAATTTACAATAGCCAGGGCATGGAAGCAACCTAAATGTCCATCAACAGATGAATGGATAAAGAAGATGTGGCACATTTATACAATGGAATATTACTCAGCCATAAAAAGAAATGAAATTGAGTTATTTGTAGTGAGGTGGATGGACCTAGAGTCTGTCATACAGAGTGAAGTAAGTCAGAAAAAGAAAAACAAATACCATATGCTAACACATATATATGGAATCTAAAAAACAAAAAAATGGTTCTGAAGAACGTAGGGGCAGGACAGGAATAAAGATGCAGACGTAGAGAATGGACTTGAGGACACGGGGAGGGGGAAGGGTAAGCTGTGACAAAGTGAGAGAGTGGCATGGACATATATACACTACCAAATGTAAAACAGATAGCTAGTGGGAAGCAGCCACATAGCACAGGGAGATAAGCTCAGTGCTTTGTGACCACCTAGAGGGGTGGGATAGGGAAGGTGGGAGGGAGATGCAAGAGGGAGGGGATATGGGCATATAGGTATACGTATAGATGATTCACTTTGTTATACAGCAGAAACTAATACAACATTGTAAAGCAATTATACTCCAATAAAGATGTTAAAAAAATTAAACAAAATAAAATAAAATGAGGATAATGATAAAAAATAGATACCTTATATGATAAAAAATATATCATATGCATGTGTGTATATTTATGTGCATATATTAATATATGTGCCTATATACATATAATGTATGTATATGTGTGTGTATACATACATGCATATGTGTCTGTATACACACACACACATACACATATAAAATCCTGTTTATGTTACTCCTTTGCTTCAAACTCTCCACTAGTTTCTATTCTTCTGAGGGTAAAGTCCAAAATTCTTACAATGGCCCAAAGCACTTGAATGACCTTCCTTTGCTGTTCCCACATCCCAGCCTTGGCACTGTTCTCTCCCGGCTCACTCTGCTCCAGCTGCACCAGCTTTTATTTCTTCAAACCTACTTGCTCTCTCCTTCTTAAGGCATCTACATAAGCTGTTTTCTCTGCCTGGTAAAACCTTGGTTCTCTCTGGTTAATTCCAGTTCTCAGTTTAAAAGTAACCTTCTCTTGGAAGTCCCTTCTGACCCTCCCCTTTCCTGCAAGACTCTCTGAAGGCATCTTGTACTTTCTTTAAGGGCACATATCACAATTGCAATTAAATAATTTACTTCATAATTATTTTAATGTTGTTTACCTCACTGAGGAAAGAGGCTATCATATTCATTTCTCGATTTTTTTTGCCTATAATTATAGTACCCATTCAGTTAGTTTGAGATGATTTGAATGTTTTATCTTTATGTGTTTTATCATCATACTACTTAACATAGTGTTTCACCCATAGTAAATGTCCTAGAACTTATACCAATAAATAGTTATAATTTTTATTTTCTCTATTTTTCCCCCCTGCCTCCTTCTGTTTCCTCACCTGTAGGAAAAGGAGAGTTCTTTCTGAGATATTTCTGTGAAGATCAAAGCAATCAAACTCAAACCAAGAAGTAAGCCAGGTGTTAGATTCTGAAATGTTGAATTCAGCTTCCTGTAGCAGTTTGCTATGAGACCTTTTAAAAAAATGCCACTGGAACTTCTAATGGATCACAGTTGCCTCCAGAATGCCTCCAAGTCCATTATATTTAGCATGGAACATAAGGCTTTCCACGGTCTGGACTTCGCCTCCTTCTAGCTTCATTTCCCATCTCACTCCACCCCGCCCTCCAATCCTGCCCACCAAGCCCACGTGTCAGGAAAGGGAGATGATCATCATTATTACCATCACCACTAACAATGTTTATTAAGAATTAGTTTACACCAAACACTGCGTGAGGGCCCATGGGGACATACAAAGATGTTTAACTCAGGATCACAGCTCTCAATCACCTATTAATCTAGTCGAAGTGACAGATATACTCATAAAAGATAGTTAAATAGCAAGTGCCAAAGAGTGGTTGAGAGCAGAAGAGCAATTTCCTGAGATGCCAGTAGTGCTCTGCTTTAGGTTTATGTTTCCACAAGTCAATGTGACTTTTGGGAATCAAGGAAAGGTAGGGAGGAGATATTTAATGTTCTGCCCGTCTCTTTGAAGGTAAGCCCTATGATTTGTCCACTGCTTTGTGTAGTCTTCCTTCTTCCTCATCTTCAAAACTATTGTAATTCAATCTGAATTCAGGATACAAAGGAACAGATGTTTGTCAATGACCGATGGCCCTCATCCAACTCTCCTTGAGCCCTTGGCTTACTAACTTTACAAATTCAAATTTATTAGCCTGTGGAGAGCAGTGCTTGGATTCATTCACATGGAGGAGTTAACCTGGTCCACTGGTTGAGGCCATGCATTCAAATACCAAAAAAAGAGGCTTTGAAAACTCTATTTCCCCAAGAGTCTTATAGCAGAGGCATATATTAATTTATTCAATTAACAAATATTTTTGAGACAGTGAGGAAAGGAAGTGATTAAAATGTGTTCCATGCCCTCAAAAACCCACAGTAGGTGAGACAGACCAGTAAATATATAATACATTGTTCTGAGAGCAATGACAGTGGTATGGATGATGCATCACACGAAGGACTGAGCACCTTGTTATTGGAGAAGGGTTACACAGCAGGGGTGATGTTTAAATTTAATATAGAAGATGAGCAAGAATTAGCTTGGAGAATTCCCTGGCTGTCCAGTGGCTAGGACTCTGCGCTCTCATTGCCAAGGGCCCAGGTTCAATCCCTGGTCAGGGAACTAAGATCGCACAAGCCGTGTGGTGCGGCCAAAACAAAAAAAGTTCAAGAACTAGCTTTGCTTTACCAGAAAAGAGTGGATATTAAGTCCCCTATGTCTAATCCTGTGTATTTTCCTATCTGTTTTACCAGAAGTGGTAGTTCTTAGGCATAACCTGTGAAAAAAAGTAGAACTAGATGCTTTCTTTCAGACCTAGTGAAGACCACTCTGAAGAGAAAGCCCTCCCAAGTGCCAGCCAGGGAAGGGCCATATCACCACCTCTAACTGCTCTACCGAAGCACTGACCTTACTAATTCTTCTAAATAAGGAAAGTTGATGCTACAATATTGTTGCATATAGCTAACAACCCCACATCTTAATGGCATACTACACATTTATTTTTCTGGACCACATGAATCAACTGTGAGGCTATTTTACACTGCAATCTTTTCCACATGTTTCCTCGTTCCCCTTGGACTAGTGGCAACCCAGGACGTATTATTCTTCCGAGGGATAGCAGAAGTGCAAGAGAACAATCCAAAACTCTGAAACACAGGTAAACCCCTGCTGGAGTTGTGTCTGTTAACATTACATTGGCCAGAAGAGTCATGTGACCAATTCAAACATCAATGGGGAAGTGAAGTATACTTCTACTACTCCAATGGAAGATATTGCAAAAGCACACAGAAAAGGGAAGACGTGATTCTATAACAAGGAGAATAAGAATGAACAACTGGAAACAATAATCTATCCAAGTGTGTTCCTGCCTGTTGTCTGCATACTACCACATAATTCTTAGATGAAAGCCTTCATCTCCAAGCCACTCAGTGCTGAAAAATGTCTCCCAAACCCCCAGTCTTGTCACAACTTCTGTGTCACTGAAGTTGCCCCAACTCCCAGCAGGGGAGTACTGTAAGAGAAGTCTAACCTAGAGGTTCTCCTGGATCTGACTCTCAGGTAGCAGAAGAGTAGCTATATTCAGCACAGTGCTTGGTGATAAAGAGACGATTTCACAGTGCCTCATTTCTGTTTCTCTTGGGGTTCTCACTCACAACTTTCATCTCCCCTCTATACCTTTCAAGAAGATTTTTCTGGGAAAATGTAACATCTTTGGGTATATATAAATCCTAGTTTTCCAAGTTTTTCCTGTGTCTAAACAGATGATTTGGGAATCTTGGAATAGTAAACCCCATCTAGTTTATGGTATCTCTTACTAGAAGGTCGTTGTCCCAAGATCAGTAGTTGGCAAGCTAGAGACCCAGGAGAGCCGATGGTATAGTTCTTGTCCAAGTCTGAGTCTGAAGGCAGAAGACCAATGTCCCAGCTCAAAGACAGTAAGGCAGAGGCAGCGAATCCTTGCTTACTTGCCTTTTTGTTCCATGCAGTCCTTCAGTGTTGGAGGAGGCCCACCCACACTGCGGAGGGCAATCTGCTTTGTTCAGTCTACCGGTTCACATGTTAATCTCATCCAGAAACACCTTCACAGACACATTCAAAATACCGTTTAACCAAATATCTGGGCACCCTGTGCTCCTGTCAAGTTAACACATAAAATCAACCATCACAGTCAGTCATCCTCCTTTTTCTCAGTTCCTCTGTCTCAGTCATGGATCACTGCATGTCAAGGAATAAAATTCTAACCAAGTTAACTCAAGTAAAAAGGAAGTGATTGGATAAATAGAAACCAAAATGTGGTGAAACATCTTCTCCGTCACTTGTTTCTTTGCTTCCTTCTGAACATCTGTTCCATTCTATTTCTTTTTGCAGAATTCTTTCCTATTTAACAACATGTACATGATTGGAAAATAGCTGCCATCTCTAATTCTGTGTGACCACAAAGCCCCAGGGCCCACAGACTTATGACTACATGTGACTTTCATCTCTATGATTTATGTTTCAATGCCTGAGAAAGAGAATTGGATCCATTGCTAGGACCACCATATATTATTTCGCTTAGCGTCAAGTGCCTATCCCTAGTGGCCAGAGAATGTAAGTGCCTTAATTCCTATTGCTGCTGTAACAAATCACCACAAACTTCATGGCTTAAAACAAAAATTTGTTATTTTATGGTTCCGGAGATCAGAAATCTGAAATCAGTTTCACTGGGCTAGAATCAAGATGTTGGCAGAACTGCATTCCGTCTGGAGGCTTTAGGAGAGAATCCATTCCATTGCCTGCTTCTAGAAGCTCCCTGAAATCCTTGGCTGGTGGCTGCTACCTCCATCTTTGACTCTCTCTTCCACTCCAATCCTTCTGACTCCTGCTTTCACTGATAAGGACTCTATGGTTCTATTGGGCCCATAAGGAATTAAGTTAGAGGAGTTGTTAACTTAATTACATCCATAAATCTCTTCTGCCATGTAAGGCAAAATTCACAAGTTCTGGGAATTAGGGTGTGGTTGTCTTTGGGGAGCGATTATTCCACCTATCATAGTGAGAGTTGTAAAGATGTAATGCCAATGGAGCAGAAGCTATGTTGCCTCTGGGAGGAGTTTCTCTGCATAAGAAGTGTGGAAATAAAGAAGATGTGGCACATATATACAATGGAATATTACTCAGCCTTAAAAAGAAACGAAATTGAGCTATTTGTAATGAGATGGATAGACCTAGAGTCTGTCATACAGAGTGAAGTAAGTCAGAAAGAAAAAGACAAATACCGTATGCTAACACATATATATGGAATTTAAGAAAAAAAAATGTCATGAAGAACCTAGGGGTAAGACAGGAATAAAGACGCAGACCTACTGGAGAACGGACTTGAGGATATGGGGAGGGGGAAGGGTGAGCTTTGACAGGGCGAGAGAGAGTCATGGACATATACACACTAACAAACGTAGTAAGGTAGATAGCTAGTGGGAAGCAGCCGCATGGCACAGGGATATTAGCTCGGTGCTTTGTGACAGCCTGGAGGGGTGGGATAGGGAGAGTGGGAGGGAGGGAAACGCAAGAGGGAAGACATATGGGAACATATGTATATGTATAACTGATTCACTTTGTTATAAAGCAGAAACTAACACACCATTGTAAAGCAATTATACCCCAATAAAGATGTTAAAAAAAAAAAAAAAGAAGTGTGGAAAGAGTAGGCAAATTAAATAACAGATACACTTCATCTTCCCAAACAAGGAACTGTTTACTAGTAGGTAGTGAGACTGGCCCTCAACCTCCACTTAATTTTTCCGACCTCTGCTGCTTTCTCCTCCAATGGGATCTATCAATTCCTCCATATTTGTAATGCACTTGCATTCCTTTTTTTGTACTAGAATAGACTAGTTTGGTATTTAATTTTCCCGAAGCTAGAGTCTCTATTACAACACAGATGCCTAACCCCCTTAGACTCATGGATCAGAAAACACTGGATGTGATGGAGGTGGTGTTGGGGATCTGTGCTTCTAATATACTCCCTAGGTGATTCTTGCATACACCAAAGTTTGAGAACCACCTCTGTATTCTAAGGTAAAGCTGATAAACTTATCTTGTTAGAAGAGAAGACTGAAAAAAACTTTCCAAAGGAACTAGTGTGTTTTCACTGCAGCTTTTGGGAGATAATGATAACAATTTTGCATGTAACTCAGTAACACTCTAATTCAGGCTGGAAGCCAGGGAAGAGGTCATGTCAAGATAAGGGGGAAACACTTTTTAGGGCTGATCCGACCTTCATGTGACTCTCAAATCACAATGAAGGGCTTAGTTTTTTCTGAGTTATGTTTTCATACTGATTTGTGCTCTGCTGAAAACCACAATGGTGCCACGTCTCTAAAGGCAGTTTTTCTGTATTAACCTTGCCAACTTAGAAAAGGTAGAAGATGATAAGCTGATGTTTGACACTCTAGGCTGCAGGTTGCAGTGGCTATTGTCATAAATCATTGTCAGGTGTCTGAATTGGAATCTTGGTGTTATATGAAGTCATCTGAACCATCACACTTAGGGATCTGACAGGTTTTCTTTTATATTTTAAATAATTTGATCCAAGTATGAGATGCTTTAATATGCCTTCTTTATAAATGTATAGTTGTTTGTTTTGAATAACTTGGATATAATTATTAGAAGAGTTAAATAAGTACTTACCTGTGAATCATAGATGGCTCCATATCACAAGTTTGTAATTCAGTTGAGAAAGTATGTTGCAAATACATAAAGTAGTAACCTAGAAAATGAGAGCATATAATTTTTGATAGTTCATGGTTCTGTTTTTGGCAATGCAACAGATGAGATGATCTAAAAATTTGTCAGCTATAAAATACTTGGGCATGCTGAATAAAATAAAATATTCATCTATTTAAGTGGTTGAATAGAAGTAAGGAATATCACCAAAGGCCAAAGACAAAGCAGAAACTAGATTTGGCATTTCCTCGCTTTGTGTTTGGGATTTGAATTTATACTCAGTATGCTGGGAACCCTCAAATTGAGAAATTAACATGAAATTCCTTGGAGCAATTGGCAGAAGTAAATGCAAACTCTTTTTTGGAGAGGCATAACTTCAACACTGGCAGTAAAGAATTACCACAGAAAATGTTCTACCAGACGGGAAACCAAAATTCAAAATTACAAAACCTATGCGGTAATCCACCCTAAGTGTGAGAAGCCAACACAGCAAGCAACAGGGTTAGAACCCTCCTCCTCCTGAGAAATTCAAGTAATATTATCCCTCAGCAACTCTAAAATAAGTAAATCTAAAATGACTGAAGATATAAAATGGAATTGAAAACATGAGAAACCAACATAATTTATATTGTTATATGTGTAGTACATTGTATATTACACTATATATTATAAATGCACATGTAATGTGCTATAGTATGTAAGTGCTACAGTAGTTTAGAAAATAAAGAGAACTGTAGGAAATATTGGTTTTATATCAAGAACTTGATGCTAAAGTGTTGACAAGACAAAACTTTAGTCGTAGGAACATTACTTCTTTCAAGATGAAAGATATTGCAAATCAGTGGCACCATAGCAACTTGAAAAATGAATGTCCCTATAAAACACAACGCATTAACTTCTGTGGGTGAGCTTTAAATTGAAATCATGACCAACATAGATACCACTTATGACACACAGTCTGTATTCAGAAAAGCTAAGATAGATGTCATTTACAAATTAAATAATATGAAGCATTCCAGAAAGTGCTAAGCAGCACACCTCCTGAAAGCATAAATAGAATACTGCAAAACTATCTTATAATAAGGCAGTTAAATTCAGAGTGGTTAAAATCACGTCAAAGATATAGGATTCTTTTTGCTGCTCAATGATAACATAAATTCTAGATAAAATCACTGAACCTGAAATATGTTAGGTTTAGTAAGGCAAGTGAGGAATAGTTGCATTTCACTAGTAGAATGTGATATGATGGGAATCAAATGTTATCTATTTTAGATTTGATTTCAATGAATGAAGAATGAGTGTTATATAAATCACCATAGAAATTAATTTTTCTTAAAGATGATGAACTTCATTAAAGATACCCCTTTCTTTATTATTGACATATAAACTATAAGCCCAGCAATTTCCCATTCCTGACAGTTGTTTTTAATGTTGTGTGTTGAGGCCAATAGGCTGTCAGGTGTCAACTTTCTAAAGATCATATTCCATGTGGGAAAATGTGCCGTGTTCTTGTATCAGAAAGGGAACTGTTTATCTCATGCATTATGTAGTTGCCTCAGACTTCTTATGAACTTAATATCTCTTCACAAGCTGGTGACTGACTCACTTTTTGCCAGAGTTCCTTTGTCAGGGTAGAATGAAATATAAAAGCTGTCAACTAAATTTTGACAGTAATAACTACATGTAGCAACAGTCATAAATTCCTTTTTTTGTGTTTCTGGGTCTAATCTTTCATCTAAACTCTCTATTCTACTGTAGCTATTCATGGAAGTCTATTTTACCTATTTTCATGCAGGCTACCATTTAATGTAATGAATTCATAATGTAGTTAGTTGAAAAAGAACTTGGAATTTCTGGTATTGTTTTCTCTGCCATTGTTCATTCTCCTTTACTAATCTCTGACCTACTCTAAACCTGGATGGAGGAGGAATAGAAAGCCAGCACATGCTAAACCTCTAGCTATAAAAGAATGGTCACCCTGAGAATTCCCATTATAATTTCTTCTATTTTCTTTACCAGACAAAATAATTTATAGGTTTTAAATACATAGAGTTCAAAATAGAATAACAGTAATAAATATGCCAGGTGACATAACCTTGGAATTTTCAACTTTAACCAGTGAAAATGGCTGTGATGCTTTTGAATCAGACGTTTAAAGATACTGTATGAAATCTGAGATGAAAAGTTGAGAGTTATTACATTTGAATTAAGAATGTAAAATATCCAAGTTTATATTAGAAAGAAGTACTTTTCACAGGCTTTATATTGCTGTTTACTAATCCTTTTTCACCAAGATCTGGTAGTATTTAGAAATAACTATAAGCGTTATCAAAATGTTTCTTTTTTGAACCATGAAATTTAACTTTGGTTTCCATTTGGGATTTTTCCATAGGTATGTCACTTGTGACAAATTTTAAGTCAAGCAGCTACCAGATTGGGGAAAAAAAATCCTAAAATATGATTTATAGAATCTTCATATTTTAGGTCGATTTTTATGGGAAATTATGAAGATAAGAGAAACTGTTGTAAATTAAGGAGGGGACTTAATAATGTATATTTGTTATGTACATTTCCATGTTTTTCAGAAAGGGTTAATGAGCATTCTATGTAAATCAGTTTGGTGCCTTTAATTTAAAAAATTCTTTGGAGGAAAATTATTGCTCTCTAAACAAATTTCAGGCTTAACTTTTTTTTTAACATCTTTATTGGGGTATAATTGCTTTACAATGTTGTGTTAGTTTCTGCTGTATAACAAAGTGAATCAGCTATACGTATACATATATCCCCATATCTCCTCCCTCTTGCGTCTCCCTCCCACCCTCCCTATCCCACGCCGCTAGGTGGTCACAAAGCATGGAGCTGATCTCCCTGTGCCATGCGGCTGCTTCCCACTAGCTATCTATTTTACATTTGGTAGTGTATATATGTCCATGCCACTCTCTAACTTCGTCCCAGCTTACCCTTCCCTCTCCCCGTGTCCTCAAGTCCATTCTCTACGTCTGCGTCTTTATTCCTGTCCTGCCCCTGGCAAGCTTAACTTTTAAATTTATTCTGTATTCACATCTTAAGTATCTAGAATATTTTAATTTTGATTGTGGTTGAGTAGATACATAATTTTTAGACCAATAATTAGAATGTAACTATAAATAGCTAGACCTATCTGTTTAGACTTATATTAATTTATTGTCTGGTTAGTTTGAGTAATGACCAATAACCTTTCAATAGATATTTATTAGACACATATTATACTTAAATTATTTAATCTAATCCATCAAAATTTAAGAATGAGTGTACATGTACGTGTGTGTGTGTGTGTAGGCATATAGCTACTTATATTTTGGGGGAGTTGGTGTGGTTTTCCTGCTTTAAAAATGAATTTATAGGCAAACATCTTCTCTTGGCTCATAGAATTGGCAATTATGTAGGAATGGAAAGGCATTAAAATCATGTAAAGCAAGAGTAAAAGATTATTGAGTTTGAGAATCAGAAAATAAACTGTATATATAGTAGATGTTGGGCATGCAATACATCAGGATGTTAAGTATATTTTCACAGAAAAGACCAGGAAGTCACTGCACAAAAAGTGTCTGAGTACAACAAGGTATTAAGAACTGCTGTGTGTTTTTGTCTCATAAGGTAGTTCCTGTGTAGTTAGATATTCCTTACCACTGTGCCCCCATCTGTTAAGTGAGTCTGATACTTTGCAGGTAACTGATGGGATCTGCTGTAGGAAACGTGCACCCATTATATAATCATGGCCTTCACTCATTTATGGGGCTTAGATCATCTCTATGGAGTTCATTACAAAATATTAGAGCTGTTCTCTAATGCCAATCCAGGTAGTCAATTGCTACCAGAGAAGGGTGCACTTAGTGTTGGATTAAGAAGTTCTTTTTTGTTGTCTAATTGGGTACTTGTCCCAGAGGATGGAAAAACAGGGTGTGAAGGAGGGTTTTCAGGATTAGGTGAGTTACTTTATTTTCTTTTTAAAGTCAAATATTAGAATATCATCTTTTTGTGTTATTTTCTGCTTCTATTGCAGAATGTTTAACAGAAAGATCTGTGGGCACATGAATATGTCAACTTAAACTACACTGTAATGGGACTGGAGTTGAAAATATATGCACATAATTTTAGTTTACTTATAATTCTTAAAGAAAAGTTTATGAAAATGTCTAGACATTCTAGGAATGATTGATAGGATTTTATTTCAAAGGACAGTAATTATTTTATGAATAAAACAGTCTTCTTTCAAAGGACAGTAATTATTTTATGAATAAAACATGGAATAGATCACTAATTAGGAATAATGCTTATCTCTTATAACATCAGGAGATAACAGGGTTTTTTGTTTGTTTGTTTGATGCTACTGACTTTAGAAGTCATAAAAGGCTAATATAGGCTAAAAAGGCGTATGATGTGCAGGAGTCGGGTAGGGTGTAACTAATACCGGCTCAGTAAGAAACTGCCATGCATTGCTAATGAGAGATTCAGCCAAAGGGTTGCCTGCAAGTTCTAAAGCTTCAGATGCTGTATGTGGTTAGAAATCCTGGAATTCCTTTTTGAATTACTTTATTACAAAGCTATATTTATAAGAATTTGAGCACTCTACAAGTACTCATACTTCTAAGATGCCATCTTAGTAAAGACCAACAATTTGGTTACATTTCAGGGAGAAAGGCTATACTGAAATGAACATTGTGAGAAAACTCAATTTAATGGTACCTTGGAGTATATTCTTGCTTCATATACTGCTGTTTTCATTACAAGGTAAGAACTCATGTTAAACTTTTACCTTATTTTATTGTATTTTAGTCTTCCTTGTAAAGTGTAGAAACTGTTTCCTCTTATACTGTAAAACATTTCCGAGTCATTAGGATGGGTATATACTAAATGACACCCAGATCATTTTTTGGGAAAATTTTTAATAATATAGATAATTTGGAACTTTTAGTTTTCATTTTCTGAGTCTCTTTTTTAAATGTTAAAATCATGATTTTATCATGATATGCAGCTGTACTGGAAGAAGCTCTGATTCTAACTTTTTCTCTTCTAAATAATGATTTTAAACAGTTGTGTAATTTAAACATTTGAAATTTTATAAAAGATAAGGAGACATTGAGTACTTGAACTTTCTTGATGCCATCAACCCAAAGAATGGTAAAGGAATGTTTTAAGAAGGACTTTAATGTTTGAGACTAAGCATTGATTTTCAATTATATTATAGCAATATTTATAAATTAATTTTTATAAAATATTTTTATGGCAGAAAGCATTTATTTACATTCAGTTATTAATTTTTAGTCCCTGAAAAGGGCTGTATATTTTGGGGCTTGTAGAGGAAGTGGGAGAAATTACTGAAGTGTAGAAGACCAGCGAGGTCACAGACACTATCTTCCAATCCTAGTAGTGACTGAAACTCCAAGGAGAAAATGTCTTAGAGCAGCGAGAGCTGGAGGGGACTTTGAAGATCAACTTGGCTACCACTGTTATTTTGTGATGGTTTGCTTAAATTTGGCATTTACTAAGTCGTAGGACTGGGACTAAAACTTGGATCTCTGACTTCAGGACTAGTGCTTATTCCACTGTATCATGTCTCTGTATAAATCAAGGTACACTGCCCATTCTTTCTGAATTACTGGTCACCCTGATGTCTCACAGGGAATTTGCTGGTCAAAATCCTCTAGAAAATGTAAAGTAACTAATAGCAAAACTCAGTCTAAGTTTCAGAATTTAGGTTTAAATGATCTGTTTTATAATCAGATCATGTGATCAAGATATTTGGATAATTTTTTTCATATATATATATATTTATCTCTGGCAGGTTATATTTGTACTTCATCCATCTTGACGAGAACATCAAAGTGAGTATTTCTTGTTCTTTATGTCCTCTAAAACATAAAGATAATTGGAATGAGCAAAGCTCAGCAGGTCAGTGTATCTGCTTTTGAAAAATAAATTAAATATTTTACAAAATAAGGGCATGAGATTTAGTTCTTTAAAACATTTCCACAAATTAAAAATTACTAGGCATTCAGTTCCTTATTTATGAAACAAAAATATTTCCTTTCATTTTAATTAAAAGAGGAGTTTTTGGTGGTGTCCAATGACTGTAGATACTAAGGGGACATTTTTCACTTCAAAGATTTGAAAAGAAGTTATATTCAGTAATTTCCTATTTCCTATTATTATTAATGTACATTGTTGATTAGAAATGTGCTGTATTCTTAACATAGAGTAAACGTTTTTAATGATAAAAGAATAAAATGTTTCTAGCAGTAAATAATGAAAATCATTTTTTGGACTAAACTGATCTTAATTAAAAATGGAATTCTACTCAAAAATTCTACTGTTTGATTTTGATAACCCACAGTTTGATGTGCTTATGCTCATGAATGTTAATCGGCCCTTTAAGACATGGAAAGAGAGAGAATCGAGTATTATGTTTGAAAAACGTGAACCTGCACTTGTCGAATACTTATCTCACCACTTTTATGAAGGCATGTGGAGAAATTATCATGCACGTTAGTGCTACACTGTTACACTATTTTGTTTATTTCTCTATCTCAAAGTTCCTTCCTAAAATGCAGTTTACATCAGAGACTGGAGAGATCTGGGGACACTCCCAAATTTTGTAAAATGAGACAGTGCCACCACCCAAATCTAACCCCTCCAAAGCGGGGAGGGGGACCTTTTCAATGTTAAAGCAAGAAAGACCTCTTTGATAAAGTGATGGAAATCAGGAGGAAAACACCAGCTCTCTCTTGGGAAAGGCTTGTTCAGGTTGCCTAGGGGCCTTTGACTATACAAGTTCTTTTTGTTTTCTTCCAGAAACGGGTTTAATGAAAATCAACAGAAAAGAGCTCTTTTAGCAGCCCAGGTAGGTTATGCCTCAGATGGAGAGAGAGGCAGAGAAACAATCCATCCTGCTTTGGGCCTCTGCTGTCACTTCAACAATGAGACCTTTGTGGAGGCGAATAAAATGCTAAAAACAAGACAGGAAAGAGGAGGAAGAGGCAAAGTAACTTCTCTAGTGCTGTTCTGTGACCCTCCAGCTCAGGCTTAGCTCACATTTACTTGTTTGTGGTCAGATGTTTTTTGCTATTCACCTCGGTTCCCTACTGATAGGCTCCCAGAATTTGTGGGAGATTTAATCTCACTACTTGCCAAAACATTTTAATTGGTTTAAAAATTAAGCACAATGTTAATAGGACAAATACAAGCAAACGGGCGAGAAAGGTGTACGTGATCTGAGTAAAGTACCACAAAAGGGCATCAGAGGTGTCTTAGTGTCCTGACAAATGGGTTTTATATTATCTAATAAATCTAAATTACAGGCATTGATGAAGAGGTAACATTTTTTTTTTTTAGAGGGGTGGGGTAGCACTGAATTTGAGGAGGCCTTTTTGCTTCGGTCCCTCTATATAAAGAATATTGGATAACATAATTGCAATATCTTCAGATTATGGTTGGAATGTTTAAATGGGTGGATTTTAAAAAATATTTCTCCGTTAAAGATGGATGGTAAGATAGAGAATCCTAACTCAATATTAAGACATTTCTTTGGAAAGTAATATGATTTGAGTATTTATGTAGCAAACAGCTTATATATTCAAGGTCTTTGTCAAATGCTGAATTGCAGTCAATTTCTATTAGCATTTTATGATGGATGCCTGGTTTTTTTAAATATTTTGTGAACTTAAAGAGAATTGAAAAAAAATAGAGGGCAGATTTGATATGCTGTTGTGATGATTCAGAAGGCAGAACTAATTTATTCTTATCAAGAGTGGAGCTCTTTCTTTGCACTAGAATGGGCAAAGGATTGTCTATGGAAGGGAAACACTTTTTTTCTTAAACAGAGTATTTTGTGTACTTAAGTACCTAGGTATCATGTGAAGTGGTTAAAATGATTTTTCTCTGAGAAATGTCAAGTTGGCCAGTAGACCGTATTAGCCACAAAAAGATATCAACGTGACTCAGCAGAAAATCCAATTTTGAGAAAAACTGCATTCTGGTAGAACCCACTAGATGAAGAACCTGTGAAATATAACCCCACAGGTGTCACATGAAGCAGCCTGTGGATGGGCTTCTACTGTTGACCATTTGGATGTTTTTAGAATTTGTGTAATTTACCCCCCTAGAATTATCTTAATACCTCCCTTTTGTTAATAAGTGAGGAACACACTTGCCTTGATTTCCCTTTTAGAGAGAATGAATAGCTGGACACTTGCCCTTCTCTTTCCTGCAGCTAGAGAACATGCACCAACATTACTTAACATCTGAACAAATTTTAAGGGAAGAAATGTTAAAGAAGGGCAGTGAGGTCGCAATCATGCGTTTCACTGTTTAGGACTGAAATTTCATCTGTTATGAGGCCATTCTTGTCCACAGATTCACTCCCCTGCTCTAGGAAGACGGAGCACTGATGGACAGATAGATGTGCACATAAGGACTCAGGAATATGTTGGCAATGAGATAACAATGACCAGAGAAAGGGTAGACACAGACTTCTGTCAATGGTGTAATTGTGCGCTACAGCGATTTCTCATCTAAAGACTGTATTTCTCTGTGCTTCTCACCCTCCTGTGGAGACGTAATCAGCACGGAGGAAGAATGGGTTGTCCTCTTTCATCGGTTATGTGAATATATGCACCCACTGCTTGGAATTGTTTTGCATTTGCATCACATTTCAAAATTCTTCTCCTGAAAGCAGGGGCAGATTATTTATTCATTAGAGGTTGCATACAGTTTGTATGTGCAGGAGTGAGGGAGAGAGGAAAGGGAGACTAGGAAGGGAGAAAATCCAGCACAGCTCTGTTAATGAGGGGCCTTCCTGCTTTAGGCATCTGGGGCTCAGTCTTGCTGGCATCCCTCTGAGGAACTGTGTACAGTGTTTTAGAATTGTTTCTCCAAGGGATGGGGGAGCTGGTATACTTATCCACCAACACCTGCCTCTCATTCCTTGAGGGCAGCTTCTGGGGGGACTTAAATCCCCTGAAAGTCATTTCTCTTGTCTGTCCTGCTTGGACTCTACCCTAAGGCAGAGACAAAAAGAAGCCGGTGCTTGAGGGTCTCTGTGTGCACAGAAACCCAGACACAGGTGAAATCCAAGGTGAGCTGAGAGGATATGTGGGGGGGCATCAACAGAATATTTTATAGTCATGGTTCTAAACAGCTTTGGGAGGCAAATCATTCCCATTTGCATAATGTCTATTTCTGGTTCAGTTGGTATTTGTTGACAACACACAAGGGACCATGCTAGGGGTATAACCATGAACAGCGGTGTTTGTTCTCTAGAAATTCAATGTCTAGTGGAGGCAGAGCTGTAAAGAAGTCATTTCTGTGTAACTTGTTCATCGAATCTAAGACACCACCAATTTTTTGCCATTATTTGTATGATATAAAAAAATGAAAGAGCTCCCAATTATAAATGTAAGATGTGCCATTCTGAGTTCAGATCTGTTATAAAAATAAAAGCTGTGTGTCATGTCTTAACATGAAATGTTATAGTATGATGAGTGGAATGCTGCAGAGATTAGGATGCTGTGGTAACCAGGAGGCTGGTTTGCTAAGTACTTATTGTGATTTTCATGGAGGAGGTGTAGCCTGAGTTGGGTAAGAGTATATGGAGTGAAAAACAAATTATATGTTTTTGCCTTGGTCTAATGTTGTCAAGTGTATTCAGTTTTTGCTTAATAATAAAAGTAGGTAACATGTTTACAACACTTATGTGCCTTGCACTATTTTTGGTGATTTACTTATCCCATTTCATTTAATCCTCACAATTCCGTGAGGCAGTTATTGTTATTCTGTTTTACAGATTGGGAAACTGAACAGGTTAAATAATTTGTTCTAGTTTATAAGCCTGTATGAGACAGAGTTGAAGTCACTATACACTTTTAGTGAGCATCAGTGATGATTCATTAGCACCAAAGTAAGAAGAATTTGGTGCCCAGTAATATTGGTTGTGTTAAATTTAGGCAGTTGCAGACAATATAGCTAAAGAGAGGATAAGACTTGTCTTGAGGGAATCCAAGTCATAGACTTTTGTGAGTCTGACTTAGTTTGAAGAGGGAGGAAAGGGAAAAAAGAGGAGATTGAACAGTGAGGACAAAACCTTGGAGGAATGAAAGCAGGAGACAATGAACTTGGAGACATGATGTGGGCCAAGGACTTTAGAAAAGAGCCTTGAAGTGGTGAGAGAGTGTGGGAATCCTTTTGTCTGCCATGGGGCCGGTTTGCCCTTTAAAAGAAAAAGTACTGCAGTGCAAATTGCCAAAATAAAACTTTTACCATGTAGGAAGGAGACCGGAATCTGTTGAAAAGAGGATTGTACCTGAAGTCATGTTCTATATCACCCTTTTTTTTAACATCTTTATTGGAGTATAATTGATTTACAATGCTGTGTTAGTTTCTGCTTTATAACAAAGTGAATCAGCTATACATATACATGTATCCCTGTATCTCCTCCCTCTTGCGTCTCCCTCCCACCCTCCCTATCCCACCCCTCTAGGTGGTCACAAAGCACTGAGCTGATCTCCCTGTGCTATGCGGCTGCTTCCCACTAGCTGTCTATTTTACGTTTGGTAGTGTATATATGTCCATGCCATTCTCTCACTTCGTCCCAGCTTACCCTTCCCCCTCCCTGTGTCCTCAAGTCCATTCTCTATGTCTGCGTCTTTATTCCTGTCCTGCCCCTAGGTTCCTGAGAACCTTTTTTTTTTTTTTTTTTAAGATTCCATATATATGTGTTAGCATACGGTATTTGTTTTTCTCTTTCTGACTTACTTCACTCAGTATGACAGACTCTAGGTCCATCCACCTCACTACAAATAACTCAATTTTGTTTCTTTTTATGGCTGAGTAATGTTCCGTTGTATATATGTGCCACATCTTCTTTATGCATTCATCTGTCGATGGGCACTTAGTTTGCTTCCATGTCCTGGCTATTGTAAATAGAGCTGCAGTGAACATTGTGGTACATGACTCTTTTTGAATTATGGTTTTCTCAGGGTATATGCCCAGTACTGGGATTGCTGGGTCATATGGTAGTTCTATTTTTAGTTTTTTAAGGAACCTGTTCTCCATAGTGGCTGTATCAATTTACATTCCCACCAACAGCACAAGAGGGTGCCCTTTTCTCCACACCCTCTCCACCATTTATTGTTTGTAGATTTTTTGATGATGGCCATTCTGACTGGTGTGAGGTGATACCTCATTGTAGTTTTGATTTGCATTTTTCTAGTGATTAGTGATGTTGAGCATCCTTTTATGTGTTTGTTGGCAATCTGTATATCTTCTCTGAAGAAATGTCTGTTTAGGTCTTCTGCCCATTTTTGGATTGGGTTGTTTGTTCTTTTGATATTGAGCTGCATGAGCTGCTTCTAAATTTTGGAGATTAATCCTTTGTCAGTTGCTTCATTTACAAATATTTTCTCCCATTCTGAGGGTTGTCTTTTCATCTTGGTTATGGTTTCCTTTGCTGTGCAAAAGCTTTTAGGTTTCATTAGGTTCCATTTGTTTATTTTTATTTCCATTTCTCTAGGAGGTGGGTCAAAAAGGATCTTGCTGTGATTTATGTCATAGAGTGTTCTGCCTATGTTTTCCTCTAAGAGTTTCATAGTGTCTGGCCTTACATTTAGGTCTTTAATCCATTTTGAGTTTATTTTTGTGTAAGGTGTTAGGGAGTGTTCTAATTTCATTCTTTTCCATGTAGCTGTCCAGTTTTCCCAGCACCACTTATTGAAGAGGCTGTCTTTTCTCCACTGTATATTCTTGCCTCCTTTATCAAAGATAAAGTGACCATATGTGCGTGAGTTTATCTCTGGGCTTTCTATCCTGTTCCATTGATCTATATTTCTGTTTTTGTGCCAGTACCATACTGTCTTGATTACTGTCGCTCTGTAGTATAGTCTGAAGTAGGGGAGCCTGATTCCTCCAGCTCCGTTTTTCTTTCTCAAGATTGCTTTGGCTATTTGGGGTCTTTTGTGTTTCCATACAAATTGTGAAATGTTTTGTTCTAGTTTTGTGAAAAATGCCATTGGTAGTTTGATAGGGATTGCATTGAATCTGTAGATTGCTTTGGGTAGTATAGTCATTTTCACAATATTGATTCTTCCAATCCAAGAACATGGTATGTCTCTCCATCTGTTTGTATCATCTTTAATTTCTTTCATCAGTGTCTTATAGTTTTGTGCATACAGGTCTTTTGTCTCCTTAGCTAGGTTTATTCCTAGGTATTTTATTCTTTTTGTTGCCATGGTAAATGGGAGTGTTTCCTTAATTTCTCTTTCAGATTTTTCATCATTAGTGTATAGGAATGCAAGAGATTTCTGTGCATTAATTTTGTATCCTGCTACTTTACCAAATTAATTGATTAGCTTTAGTAGTTTTCTGGTAGCATCTTTAGGATTCTCTGTATAGCATCATGTCATCTGCAAACAGTAACAGCTTTACTTCTTCTTTTCTTATTTGGATTTATTTCCTTTTCTTCTCTGATTGCTATGGCTAAAACTTCCAAAACTATGTTGGATAATATTTATCACCCTTTTTTCTTATCCTTCACTCTTTCCAGTTTTTCTAACATCATCTGGTCCTCAATTTGACAATTATGAGGCAAATTTTGGGAATGTGTATTCTGGTGAATGTAAAAATGCTGTTGGAAAGGACATTGCCCAAGATGATACACTAAATTCGCATTAAGTTGGAGTAAAAATCCATAATTGATTAGTTTTAATAATCCACAGCTATTTGCTACTATTCCATATTACCTCTAAAAATCCTAGGGTTTTATCTGGGTTGCTTAGATTAATGTAAATCTCTTTCTTGCTAATTTTTTATGTGTGAGGCATTATGCTGGAATCTTTATTGTTTGAACTACTCAGTGAAGTATATATGTGTCATTGTTCCCATTTTACAGACAAGTAAAAGGAGGCACTAAGCAGTTAAGAAACTTGCCTTAGTAATGGCAGAATCAGGACTCTAATCCAGATCTGTTTGATTCTATAATTCATGATCTTAATGATTACCCTGAAGTGCCTTGGGCTCTATAAACAGATACATTTAAATTTCTATGAACTTTAAAGTGTCAGCTCTTTGGAGACTGAGGGTGTCACACTCACACTTCAGCAGCAGAGGCTTCTGTGGATGGTGTCTGCACAGATGGGGCTGCAGGAAGTGGGTACATCACTGTCTGTTGGTCCTTTGGTCCCATGCATTTTCTCCAGACCCGTCTGCACTTGAAAGTATTAAAAAACTGCTACTCCTGCAGGCAAAGCAGTCAGTTAATGCAAAGATTACATTCTGATCAGGCTCTTTTCCACGGAGGGCAGGGAGGCAGAACTGAGGTCAGAGAGCATAAAGGACTTGTCAAATTCAGGTAAGAAGCAAAATCAACCTTGAAATCAGATCTAACTACAACCTTAGAGGAGCCCTTTCTGCCTCTCCAAGATTTTGCCTCAATAACCCAAGGAAATATGGAGTCAGCTCTCTATAGTTTCTGTGTTTGTAGCTGTTTTCCAGATTTTCCAATTGCATGTTTGTCTTGAATTAAATAATTTAATTCTCTTGAATTCTGATTTCTTTCTTTTAAAGTTTGAAGCAGCTTCTCCAAGATATTTCTTCCATGAAGCTATTAATTGGGGTGAGAGTAAAATAAAAGGTTAGTGCTACATCTATGTTTTTGTATTTGTTTTCTCAAAAGACCCTTTTGGGGGATATAGTGAATCAACTCTCAATGATTTCCACATAATGCATGAAGGAAACTGAGCCAGGGTGGTAATAGTACTTAGTAATAGTTTCTTTACTTCATATAGAAATTTGAATTATATTTGGAAATACACAAGGTTAAGCAGTTAGACAAAGCTGATAACTATATGACCAGGAAAGATATCACTGGGTATCAGGAGCTTTTTTCCTGAATCAATTACTGGCTCCTTGATTCTTTGACATTGCTTTTTTTTTTTCTTTCGGTATGAGGGCCTCTCACTGTTGTGGCCTCTCCCGTTGCGGAGCACAGGCTCCGGACGTGCAGGCTCAGCGGCCATGGCTCACGGGCCCAGCTGCTCCGCGCCATGTGGGATCTTCCTGGACCAGGGCACGAACCTGTGTCCCCTGCATTGGCAGGCGGACTCTCAACCACTGTGCCACTGGGGAATCCCGACATTGCTATTTTTGCTTACCAATTTTCCATTTCCATTTAGCAGAATGCTAATGGTAGTTTGAAATTCAATTTGAATTTTTTGTTGCATTTAAAATAGCAGGGATTTATGACTAGTTTTGTTTTGATATCTGTTTTCAGGAGAATACACAGGGTTGTAACTAAATTTTTGAAGGAGATACATTTGCTTACATAATTACTTTGACACTTATTGATTGGAAAAATACAAGATTGTAACCTAAGATAAAATTTGAAGATATATATGCCCCCCTAGAAAAAGAAAGCTGCATTTAAATTTATGAAAAACATCATTTTAATCTATATTTATGATTAAAGTTAAAGCAGCTCATTTCTCCTCAGTTAAGATATACTTAGAGAGTTGTATGTCTTTAAATGTAGAGACATTTTAGATCAATGAATTTTAAGGTGAAAGGATAATAGAGTTTTAAAAGTCTTGCCTTCTGCAGAGCTGTGGTTAAAATACCGCAATTACATAAGTGCCTTTCATGACCTGACCATATTCCGGAGAAGGCCAATCTTTAGTAAACACTTTATGGTCACTCAGAGATGTTCTCTAATTCTATTGATGTGTTACTTAAATCCTTTCTGCTTGAGTTTTGCCAGTTGTCTCTTGTGTTCTCCTTATTACAGGAAAAATTTTCACTGTGATTCATCTGCAGTTTTAAAACTCACTAAGGAGGTCATAGTTTCTTTCTTCCTCTTTTCAACATAATTCTTTGGGGTGATTTTTCTCTCCATGAAAGAAAGAATATTTTTGGTGACAACCAGCAGTGACGTTGGCTTCTGCCCCGTTAAAATTAACTATGGGTCAGAAAGAATGCATCCATTTGTAATTAAGCCTGAGGATTAATACACAAACTTCAAATGGAATGTTTAATCATTCTCTTAATAAAGTAGTTTCCTTGTGAGTTCTGTTATATATTGTGCCTGATCCCTTGAGCTAATGATGGACGTTTTTCTTTAATACAACACTTGCTCCTGGAGAAGTAGCTGATCAGACGTGCCAAATTCCGTCAAGGGAATCATCTGCAGCTTGTGTACTTCTGGTTCTCATCATCTGGGACAGGGATTCCTTACATGGGAACTTGACCTTTCAATTGCTTGAAGGAGGCTAACCTTTGCTCTCAGGGTAGTTTGAGATGTGAAAGCCTGTCTTTCTTGTTTCACGGCACACATAATGAAATGAACTAGATAGAGACTTACGGGGCTTAAGTCTTTAGCTCATCAAGGCAATAGGCCCAGGGTTCTGTTTTAGTTAACAGAGGTTACTGTTAGTCCAAGGTAAATCTTGACAGGTTTATGTTTATAAAAACTGATGCACACCAGAAGATAACTTATTTTTTTGCCCTTCAGGTTCTTGTCCTCATGAATGCCTTAACGGAGCTTTCTGTTCTAAGGCTGGTACATGTGACTGTCAAATATTTCAGGCACTTGGGACACGGTGCCAGATTGGTAAGTTTCAGGGATACTTATGAGAGAATTATGAGATGCCGTGGAGAACATGAAGGCATAATTTGCTGTATTAGTGTTCATTCTTTGGGAGTTGGTACAATAATGTTGTGTATTAACTAGAGTATCCACAATTTATTTCCAGTAATTTTGAAACAAGGTGAAAGAAAATGAGTATGCCCACTTTAACTTCTCACTGAACTCTGTTTCCTCAAGTGTTTTTTCTTTTCTGTTTTTAAATTTTTATTTAATTTTAAAATTAGAGTTGATTTACAATATTATTATTTTTCATATTCTTTTCCATTATGGCTTATTACAGAATATTGAATATAGTTCCCTGTGCTATACAATAGGACCTTGTTGTTTATCCATTCTATATACAATGGTTTGCATCTGCTAGTCCCAAACTCCCAATCCTACCCTCCCCTGCCCCCCTCCCCCTTGGCAACCACATCTGTTTTCTATGTTTCTGAGCCTGTTTCTGTTTCATAGATAGGTTCATTTGTGTCATGTTTTAGATTCCACGTATGAGTGATATCATATGGTATTTGTCTTTCTCTTTCTAACTTACTTCACTTAATTTGATAATTTCTAGGTCCATCCACGTACCTGCAAATGGCATTATTTCATTCTCTTTTTTTATGGTTGAGTAATATTTCATTGTGTGTGTGTTTGTATTTGTGTGTGTTCCACATTTTTATCCATTCATCTGTCGATGGACATTTAGGTTGTTTCCACGTCTTGGCTATTGTGAATAGTGCTGCTATGAACATAGGGGTGCATGTATATCTTTGTGAATCATAGTTTTGTCTGGGTATATGCCCAGGAGTGTGACTGCTGGATCCTATGGAAACTCTATTTTTAGTTTTTTGAGGAACCTCCATACTGTTTTCCATGGTGGCCGCACCAATTTACATTCCCACGAACAGTGTAGGAAGGTTCCCTTTTCTCCACACCCTCTCTGGCATTTGTTATTTGTAGATTTTTTTTAATGATGGCCATTCTGACAGGTATGAGGTAGTACCTCATTGAAGTTTTTTTTTTTAAACATTTTTAAAAATTTCCTTATTGTTGTATCTATTTTATTTATTTATTTTTGGCTGCATTGGGTCTTCGTTGCTGCGTGCGGACTTCCTCTAGTGGCGGCAAGCGGAGGCTACTCTTCGTTGCAGTGCGCAGGCTTCTCAGTGCTGTGGCTTCTCTTGTTGTGGAGCATGGGCTCTAGGCACACGGGCTTTAGTAGTTGTGGCACATGGGCTCAGTAGTTGTGGCTCATGGGCTCTAGAGTGCAGGCTCAGTAGTTGTGGCACGCGACTACTTAGTTGCTTAGATCCCACAGCATGTGGGATCTTCCTGGACCAGGGCTGGAGCCTGTGTCCCCTGCATTGGCAGGCGGACTCTTAACCACTGCACCACCAGGGAAGCCCCCTCATTGAAGTTTTGATTTGTATTTCTCTAATAATTAGCAATGTTGAACATCTTTTCATGTGCCTGTTGGCCATATGTATGTCTTCTTTGGAGAAATGTCTATTTAGGTCTTCTGCCCATTCTTTGATTTTTTTTTTCTTCTGTTATTGAGTTGTATGAGCTGTTTGTATATTTTGGAAATTAAGGCCTTGTTAGTCGCATCATTTGCAAATATTTCCTCTCAGTCCGTAGGTTGTCTTTTCATTTTGTTTATGATTTCCTTTGCTATGCAAAAGCTTATGTTTTATTAGGTCCCATTTGTTTATTTTTGTGTTATTTCTGTTGCCTTGGTAGACTGACCTAAGAAAACATTGGTATGGTTTATGTCAGAGATTGTTTTGCCTTTGTTCTCTTCTAGTAGTTTCATGGTGTCCTATCTTATATTTAAGTCTTTAAGCCATTTTTGTGAGGTTGCGTTCTAACTTCACTGATTTACATGTGGCTGTCCAACTTTCCTGACACCACTTGCTGAAGAGACTATCTTTTTATCCATTGTGTATTCTTGCCTCCTTTGTCAAAGGTTAATTGACCGTAGGTGTGTGGGTTTGTTTCTGTGCTCTCTATTCTGTTCCATTGATCCATATGTCTGGTTTTGTGCCAGTACCATGCTGTTTTGATTACTGTAGCTTTGTAGTATTGACTGAAGTCTGGGAGGGTTATGCCTCCTGCTTTGTTCTTTTTCCTCAGGATTACTTTGGCAATTCTGGGTCTTTTATGGTTCCATAAAAATTTTAGGATTATTTGTTCTAGTTCTGTGGAAAATGTCATGGGTAATTTAATAGGAATCACATTAAATCTGTATATTGCTTTGGGTAGTATGGCCATTTTAACACTATGAATTCTTCCAACCCAAGAGCATGGGATATTTTTCCATTTCTTTAAATCATCTTCAATTTCCTTTATCAATGTTTTATAGTTCTCAGTGTATGAGTCTTTCACCTCCTTGGTCAGGTTTATTCCTAAGTATTTTATTCTGTTTTTGATGCGATTCAAGTGTTTTTTCCATTTTAAATGGTACTGGCCCATTAAAACCAGGTTTCCAATTCATCTCTCTTTTGCTTTATAAATTAGATTTGTTATTTGGAGCCACTCATTCTTTTTGACTTTGAATTAATGGAACATTCTGTACATAAAAGAGAAATAGTGTTGAGAGCTCTTCAAAGGCAGAAGGCTCTTAAAAATATTTTTATCCATGATGTCTAGGTTAGGACCCTACATCAATAATGACTAAAAAGCATTCATTTGTTTAATGAGTATTTATTGAGCATCTACTCGATCCCAGGCCGGGCACTGGGAAGAGTGAGTAATGTAGACAAGTTTCTGCCCTCTTGGAGGTTACAGTCTAGAGGAGGGGGACCAACACATAACAGATACACAGTAATTACACTTGTGACGTTCTGTAAAGGGAAGTGCAAGATTTTATGAAAATATGCAACAGAGGTAAGGCATACTATCAGAGAAGACTGCCTGAATAATGAATAACTCTGTTTTTTCTTGAAAAGGCCAAAGTTGGCCAAGCCTAATACATTTAGGTAAATTACAAAAAGAAAAGATAAAATGATTGTGCCTTATCTTTATGCTCTTTATAGAGTATATTAACACATTTTAATGTCTTAACCAATATGTGTTACACGTTTTGAGTGCTCCGTAAATGTCACTGATTTTCATATTAATCTAGAAGGAAGGGTCCACAAAATCAAAATGGAACGGAAGGTGACCCACAAAGGTATAAAGGGAGACAGGCATGAAAGCAACAGGAGATAAAGTTGTATGCTTTAAGACAAACACTGCTTACAACGTGACCAGTTTGAAGTCATGAATTCCTAAATTCCAGCATACTTTGGATGACTAATGCTCCCCATCCCCAGGTCCCAGGCTTCTAAACATGACTTTTTGGTCAGTGGTTAATTTTCTCTGTGGATGCTATTATTTTTGAAAGAATTACAGAGACTAGAACACTGTCAGTGTTAATTTTTAGAACACTTAGTGGTGACCTTTCTTTCTGAGCCATTATATTTGCTTTATCACTATCACCTTCTTTTACTTTATCATTATCTCCTCTCTTCCTCTCTTCCAGAGTCTTTGTTTGGAAGCAAAAATTAAGGAAGTTTCTAACATAAATCCTTTCTTCAAAACAACTTGGAGACCATGTTTTTCTTCAGAAGAGTTTGATAGTTTTGAGAGCAGTTGGTAATTTTGTTAGGTATTTTTCCCTGTGATATTGTCCACCAAAGAAGAAAACATTTATTTTAATGAAAATTAGAATTACCTAGCATGACTGAACCTTGCCAGAAACAGGTATAATTTGTTTTATTCTACTAAATATTATCCTATTTCTTTTCAGTGCCAAACATGGGCAGTGGCAGAGATGGGATTTGCAAAAGCTGGGGACAGTACCACTTTGAAACTTTTGATGGCGTCTACTATTATTTCCCAGGAAACTGTTCTTACATTTTTGCGAAGGACTGTGGTAATTTGGAGCCTCGGTACACTGTATGGGTAGGTGATTCTAGGACATAATTAACTTAAAAATTATTTCTGGCCAAGTCTGTATTTTTAAAGTACTGGACAAATCATGGAAAATGTATAGTAATCATAGCATGAATACTTAGGGTCCTGACTAGGGAAGGAGAGGGGCTGGTTCTGAATGGGATGGGCCAAATTTGTAGCTATTTTGAGTATATTTCTATCAAGATGGAGCCTAGGACTGGGAGAAGAAAGGTTTGCATCCATATGGTAGGGACATGTAGGCAACACAGAAATGTCTATATCATGGATGTCATAATATCAACTCCAGTTGACATACTCATTCTTCACGTTTTATTTGATCATGTTGAAGAGAGGGTAGGTTCAGGCATCAATCATATTACTCGTGTATGTTTCCTTCTTGACATGTCCAGTGTGATGGCCATCTGGATGTTTTAAAATCACATACCTCGGTCTAATCTGGGGGCTGGAATTTATTAAATGGAGTGTATGAATTATATAAACACAGGCTAAAGGATGTGGAGACAGGCAGCTAATTTCTAGGTAGACTGATACTATATGATTGAGCTCAGAGAGTTAGTTCTTAATTGCAGAGTTCTTTCTTCAAAAGAATTCATAGGAGACATCTCAAAATGCAGTTGCAGAGTAGCTCTGGTAGAAGTAAGAAAGTAGGGACCTCCTTCCCTGCTGTTGTCTTCCTCTGAATTTTCTGGTATCTCAAAACACAGCTAGAAAACTGCAGTGCTGTCCTGTTCTAAAGCTAAAACCCTCCATAACTATCATTTGTTTGAATCTCTGTTGTTGAATCCCTCCGACTTATGTTGGAGTTGCCTAAATTTTCCTCCTCTCTTAGACGAGGCAAATATTCAAAAGTAGGCCCTAAAGCTTTTCAACAGCAACAAATCCTTGTGCCCTCAAAAGGAAATGAAGTCTATTGAAAGTTAACTTATGGGACATAAGGCTAAAACATTGGAGGTCTCTTTAGGTAAGGAAGTTAGTGGCATGCGTTTTTAGTTCATACAGGGCTCAGTCCCCTATTGTCCTTTACTCATCCACTCTAGGAACGAGTTGCTGGGTTTATCACTCAAACATCTTCTGACTCTCTCATTGAAATGTTCTTGTCCAGTGTCTGATCCTTTTGAGGACTAAGGTGTCAAGTAGATAATTGTGTGATCCTAACACACAATGTTCAACTGTGCTTCCAGAGTTAATAGATAATTGTTTTTACTTGGCCCTGTTTGGTTGGTGGAATTTGCTTTCACATTAACAAATCCATTTACTTTAAATGTCATCTTTCCCCGATTGTAAAAGTTGTTCACCTCTTTTGTAGAAAATTTGAAAAAATTCAAAGAAGTCTAAAAAGTACTATCAGAATGATCAGTCAAGGCTTATCAGTGCTAATGGCTTCATATATTTCCTTCTAATTTTTTTCCTCCGGATTTTATACACATAAATTTGAAATTTTACTATGCATAATTTTATTTCCCGCATTTTCACCTAATATTATGTCCAGAACTTTTTTTCCACGTCAAATGTTCTTGACAAACACAGATTTTGTTAGCTGTATTTGTTCCAACTATGGAATACTGAAATTATTTAATTGTACCCTGTTTTAGAAATTTAGATTTAAAAAATATTTTCAGTATTTTAAAAGATGTGTGTAAATAAATATCTTTATGCATATATCTTTTTATGCTCTTGATTCTTTTCTTTTTCTTCTTTAAATTCAATTTTATTTTAATGAAAATAATACATGTACTTAGTTTAAAAGATTTCTTCAAGATATATGAAGCCAAAAAATAGCCCCTCTTTCCTTCGCTCCTTGACCCCAGCTGGAGTCTGATGCCCCAAAGGCAATTACTTCAATTTTTTTAGCTGTTTCTTCTGGCTTTTACCTAACCTGTCAAAATGTGCTATTATTTCTTTATTTATCAAAGTTAGGACTTATTTCTTCACTTCTTACTATGGAAAATGGGAAGTCATCTGTTATGTTATCCTTCGTGCCCCTAACACACACACACACACACACACACACACACACACAAATACACACACTTTCCTTTTCTCCTCCTAATAGTTATATCACCGTTATTGGTTAAATATGTGGTTTTTATACTATTGTCATTTACATATTGTACATATATGAAAAATATTTATATAAATATTGTTGAGAGCCAAGCCTAATATGTTATTGTGATTTTATTTCTCTGTACAATTTTATAGAATTAACAGTTATCCCATTTTTCATTTGCTGCATTTTCTATACTTCAATCATTTTTTCCTTCAAAGTATCTCTAAACAACTGTTCTCAGTATGGTCAGATACATGAGACAATCTCTCAGTTTCTCTTTCCTTCCCATGAGATGTCCCTTCCTCAGTTCTTCATTTTCCTGTTCCAACTGAGAGTGGTTGTTTTTGCGCCTACTGTACACCTAGCACTTAGGATTTTATTCACCATCTTCCTGGAGAATTTCATTCTTCTCTCTCCTGTATTGGTTTCCCTGTTTCTTAGGTCCCGTGAAGTGTCTAGCAGTCCTTGAATTTTGTTCATACTTGAGAGATAGGCTCTAAAAAGCTTATTGGATGCTCTGATCATGTGGGCAGTGCTTGTTTATAGTGCTTTCTGGAAAGGGAAGATATTTTCCTGGAAAGAGTGTTACCGAACTAGGTTCATTTTGCCCATCTTGCAGCAAGCCAAAATGCTGAGGTGCCGGGGTTTGCAGCAAAGAGAGGGTTTATTAGGCAGCCAAGCGAGGATACAGGAGAACAAATCTCAGATCCATCTCCCTGAAGGCAAGGGTCTTGGGGTGTTTATTGGATAAAGAATAAAAAAGCAGGGTGGCCTGAGGCGTGGAAGCTTGGGGAAAGGTGACTGGAAAAAGGTGTGGGGAATCGTTCCAAAATGGAGGCACTTAGCATGATCTGAGGGTGTTTTCAGCCCTCTGACGTCAAAAGGTCACCACACTTGCACATTGGAGCAAGTTGGAATGGAAGGGGTCCTCTCCAGTCTTAACCAGCTAACTCAAACTAGACACCCCTGACACCAAGTTCCTGGAAAATAACTCGGGCAAACATCTTATTGTTTAGGCTACATGTTGCTTGGGGTACATGCAAATCTTTGGTAGCAACAATTAAAACGACCTTGGTTAGTGAAGGCAGGTGAAATGGATTTGACTAATGATTACCCATGTTTCAAGAGTGCATAGGAGGGAGAAATTTGAAATCTTGATTATAGTTTGGAAATCACTTTCAGAATGTTGAAATTCAATTCATTCTGATTTCTGATCATTTTGCATATAGTCTTTTAAAATTTCCCCTCTCTCTTTTTAAAAAAATTTTATTTATTTATTTAATTTTGGCTGTGTTGGGTCTTCGTTTCTGTGCGAGGGCTTTCTCTAGTTGCGGCAAGCAGGGGCCACTCTTCATCGCCGTACGCGGGCCTCTCACTGTCGTGGCCTCTCGTTGCGGAGCACAGTCTCCAGACGCGCAGGCTCAGTAGTTGTGGCTCACGGGCCTCATTGCTCCGCGGCATGTGGGATCTTCCCAGACCAGGGCTCGAATCCGTGTGCCCTACATTGGCAGGCAGATTCTCAACCGCTGCGCCACCAGGGAAGCCCTCCCCTCTCTTTATAGAAATTTTTAGTTCTCTTTATCCCCAATGTTCTGAGATGTCATTATGTGAATTTTTTTTTTTCTTTTTTTCCCATTTATCGTGCTAGGTACTTGATAGGCTCTTTCTAGCAATCCAAATCCTTCACTTTTGGAATAATATTTCTTTCTTAATTTCCTCTCTTTCAGAAATTCTGTAATTCAGATATTGGAGCGCCTGAACTAAGTGACTGATTCCTTAATTTTCTCATTGATTTATTTCTCTTTTCCATCTTTTTGCTTTTTTGTTTTACATTTTGGGAGATTTCTTTCCAACCTTAAATATTTATCTTCCAGGAGTTCTATTTCAGTTATAAGTTTTTCCTATCGTACTGTCAATATCCAATCACCTATTTTTATTCCTTGAATTTCACTTTTAACATCATTTTATTCTTGTTTCATGAATGGCCTTTTCTCACTGTTCTCCCTGAAGATATCAATTATGGATTCTTGGAAGTTTATTTTTCTGACTTGTTTTTGATTCCTTTGATCTCCTTTCTTTTGTTTATTTGGCACCTGCCTTTCACATTGCAGGCTTTTATCAAATGATCCATGAATGTTTATTCACATTTGAGAATTAGGCTCTAAAAGCTAATTTTAGGTTGGAAGATCTGAATACATGGATGGGGGCTTGCTTGTCTAGTGGGAGATTGAGCAGGGAGTCTCTGGTTTCATTAAATAAGCCCCCAATATTAGTATCTGTACATCTTTTTCAATTTTGTTTCTTCAAGGAAACCTCCTCCAGTATCCTGCCTGGGGTCATATGTCTGGATTCCTGGATACTGAGAACATTTTAGTTATATTCCAACTTTAGGCTTTTTGCATTTGCTATTCCCTTTGCCTAGAATGGTCTAAATATCCATATGGCTTGCTCTTATCCCTCCTTCATCTTTACTAGAATTTCCCCTTCTCAGCGAGGCTTTTGTTGGCCATTCAGTCTAAAACAGCCCCCAACCCCTCAACAACCCTCGATACACATGCTGTCTATCTCTTTTCTCCACTTAATATTTCTTTGTGTCATGTAGCATGGTGCATATTTTAGTTACATATAGTTATATTTTTTTTATTAACTGTTTTTCTCTAATGGAATATAAGGTTCGTGAGGGCAGGTATTTTTGTCTATTTTGTTGACTTCTACATCTCCAGAATCTAGAACAGTGCCTGGTACATAATAAGTGATCAATAAAATTTGCTGATTAATCACTAAATTATATATTACATTCTTGCAGTATTAAAAATCTATCTTATCATTGGTGATTTTTCTTATCACTTTTATGCTTTGAAAGTTCTTTTCCATCTATATAGTTATATATATTTTCTTTCAGCTATTTTCTGCTGTCATTATTTGGACCTTTTAATCTTTATTTTGGTGGTAGGGTAAGAGAAACTAACATTCCTCTTCTCCTTTCTTACTTTTCTCTTTTCTTCCTTGCTTTCTTTTTTATTTTTACTAGTAAACTAATTTTCCCACCAGTTTTTTGAGAAATAACCTCTCTTCCCTAAAGTGTTTCGACAATTTTATTTTTAGAGTTATAGTTACTTTTGCAACCTTTAAATATTACTTTGTGTAATATATATATTTTTAACATCTTTATTGGAGTATAACTGCTTTACAATGGTGTGTTAGTTTCTGCTTTATAACAAAGTGAATCAGCTATACATATACATATATCCTTATATCTCTTCCCTCTTGTGTCTCCCTCTCTCCCACTCTCCCTATCCCACCCCTCTAGGTGTTCACAAAGCACCGAGCTCTTCTCCCTGTGCTATGCGGCTGCTTCCCACTAGCTATCTATTTTACATTTGGTAGTATATATAAGTCCATGCCACTCTCTCACTTCGTCCCAGCTTACCCTTCCCTCTCTCTGTGTCCTCAAGTCCATTCTCTAGTAGGTCTGCGTCTTTAGTCCCATCCTGCCCCTAGGTTCTTCATAACGACTTTTTTTTTTTTTTTTTAGATTCCATATATATGTGTTAGCATACGGTATTTGTTTTTCTCTTTCTGACTTACCTCACTCTGTATGACAGACTCTAGGTCCATCCACCTCACTACAAATAACTCAGTTTCATTTCTTTTCATGGCTAATATTCCATTGTATATATGTGCCACATCTTCTTTATCCATTCATCTGTCGATGGACACTTAGGTTGCTTCCGTGTCCTGGCAATCACACCACATAGTTTTAGAATATTAACATCCTGTATGTAAAGATTCAGATCATTTAAATAAATATGCTAAATTAACCTGTACTTTATGAAGTTACTTCTGTTGTCCAATTTCTGAAGCAAATTTCTTTTTTTCTCTTGAAAATCCTAACTGTAGTTATAATTTTGTGAAGTGTCATGGGACTAATGATGCTATAGAGCTGTAGACGTGCATTGTGGATTTAGTTAACTCAGATGAAGGCAAGTTTGTGTATTGTTGTTGGTTTCTATGCTTTCTCTTGTTTTTCTCCCTTTAAGGTTCATAATAGCCCTAAATGCCTTGGTTCAGTGTATTACTGTTATCGGTCGATCAGCTTGTTCTTTTCAGACCAAGAGGAAATTCGAATTTATGGGCATGAAATAAAAAAGAATGGAATCAGGTAAGATATGATAAATGATATAATGAAAGTAATACAACGGATTAACAGAATTTCTAAACATCTCACTCTGGAAGTGAATGTGGAGAGAAGGGAGAGGATTTCTTCAACAGTAACCTTTAAGTTATAGCATACAGACATAAAAATTTCAGTAGGCTCCAAAGCCAACCAGGTAGCCAGGAATCTAACAGTTTAGTCTCCCTAATGTTTTTGCAGGATACAAATATACTTATATAGGTGGAGGTAAGATTATTACATCTACTTGTAAGAGAGATTCAGGAGAAATCCTTATAGTTCAACTCAAATTATTTTTGCCCCCTTTCTTAAATCTTTTCTTCTTCTTTTTTTTTAAACAGTAAATCAAAATAAAACTTAACCTCTGAAAATCCTTTCCAAATTTGTGTGAATGAGGTTTGGGTGTCAGGATTTTCTGTTAGTGTTCTGACGAAGAGTTGAGAGTCAATAAATAACTGGTCTTCTTGAATAGCTAAGAGAGGGGCCCACTTGTAGAACTGAAACTTTAGGGGAAGCGGATGTTTATTTATTTGGTGGAAGCTTTCATACATTTTAAACTAGAAGTACTGTGGAGTAATCTACCATCCAATCTAAATAAATATAGAAATACTCAATTTTAAGTTGCCCCCCCATCCTTGACACACTCTCTATCCCTTTTCTCTGTTTAATATTTCTCCTTCATGTCATCTAGCATAGTACATATTTTAGTTACATTTCATGATAACTTTTATTAACTGTCTTCCTCTAATGGGATATATTTCATGAGGGCAGGTATTTTTTGTGTTTTGGCTGACTTATGCTGAGAAAAGTAAATTGTGATAGCACAATTCTATCCATTCAGAATTCGCCAGCAAGTGTTTGAACCATGGGGATTTTTTCCAGGGCAATGGCTGTACCAACCTATGTACTTTTTTTTCAGTTTAGATTCCTCAAGAGGCTTCAGATGATAGCAGGAAGGGCTTTGGATGAAGCACCAGGGGAGCCAGGCACTGACCCATATTTTGTCATAGTCAGGCAACCCCAAGCAGCCCCTCTGCCTCTCTTGGGCTTATTTTCTTCATCAATTGGGTTCTGTACTTTTCATTTTCTTATAAAAGAAAGATTATCCATTTGAATGGGAAGGTAATGCACTTACATATGTGTTTCTTGGAGCTGAATTTAAACAGTGGTTTAGGATTTTTATATGGGATTTGGGATAACATAGTGGGGCACTTAAAAATTATTGTTTTGTAAAACGAAAACGCCATTTAAGTAGATTTTCAAGAATACTAACCCTTTGTTAAATATAGGACATAATATTTAAATTTTAACTCAGAAAAAATATTTCTTTGAAGATTTCCATTTGTATAATAGAAAGAAGATGGTTCGTATTACTCAGCTAAACTGCTTATAATAATGCTATACCGGGCCTAGGGCCTATCTCATAGCAGATGCTAGATAAACGTTTACCAAAATGAAGTCAAATGTGTTTGGCTCTGCACATCATACTTTACCTTTCTGGACTTCAGTTCTCTCCCCTGTGAAATGCAGGGTTTTGGTGCATATGAACCTGTGAATAATTTTCAGTATTAATCTGTGCATTCAGTTTAGTTTGCATTATTAATGTTTCAAGTTGCGTGGAGGTTTTCTTAAATTTATGGGAGATTATCTAACTTCTAGTATCATCACCCATCTCTACTAGCATCTTTTAATGTATAGACATTTGGATAATCACAGTTATGCACGTTTTGTTTTCAAAAATTGTGTATTTATTCAAGTTTACTATGAAAGAGATCAAGTGACAAATGACCAAACCAAGGAATACCTGCAAAAGAAAAACTATACCTTGCCGCAGTGAACATCCCATTGCTATGGAATATCTTTATAAAACATGGCTCACTTTTTTCAAGTATAGCTTTTATAAACTTGCAAACTTAAACAATATTATTCGTACTTTTACTAGGAATTGAAGATGAATTTCTTATGTTTATAATTTTTAATAATAATAGATTATGACAGTAAAGTCATTTATTCTCTGGTGTAAATTTTAGTTATTTTCCTATTCTTATAAATCTTATGACTAAAAAATTATCTGCACACATACTTGTGGAAATGATTACAGATATTTTGAATTGTTTCTTTAGGGACTATCCCTATGTTAATGAGTATGTTTAATTTTATAGTTTTTATTTCATGTAGCCATGTTCTTACTGGAAAGGAACTCACTAATTTGAAGTTTTTGAGAGAAATGTATGAATGTACCTACTAACCTCTCACCTCACATTATTCACTTAGCCTGGCTAGTTTTCTTCTGTCCTCTTATGTCTCTCACTTCCTCTGTATGTGTACATGCTTGTGAAAAATGGAAAGACTAGACATTGGATCAGGAGTTTAAATATTCAATGTGACCCTTGCTTAAATAGACCAAATTGTATGCAACTTAAAAATTATGAATATAATCCTTACGAATACTGTATGGAAAGTATTTTTATTCCTAATAATATACTTTGCAGCATTAAAAATATAAATTATAATTAACATGGCTTTTTCTTTTGGAAAACAATGACTTGTACCAAGGTGACATTTTGGGGATAGAAGCTCTTATTTCTTTACAGCCAAGTTTAAAACAAAATTAAACAAAATCATCAATCAAAAATGTGTTTACATACTTTGAGTATTGTTTGTTCTTACTTCAAAATTGTTGAGTAGCATTTTTAGATTATCTTAAACTCTCTAGATAAAAATATAAATACATTCAGCTCTCATTATTCTAAATAGACAAGGTTATTTTCCAGATTTTAAAAATCACTGACATTTAGCAGAAGTGTGCTTTTGGTTGGTCGAAAGAAGCATCCAATTATAAGTATAAAATCTTAATCAGTATGCGAAAATAGGTATCATTTTTACGGTCTTTTTATTTCAATATTAAAATTTCAAAAATGTTGAAAATCTAACTGCATAGTTTATTCAATAATTTTGAATAATAATTATCTTTTATTTAATTCTCATTCACTTCAAGAAAGAAATAGATCATCTGTAATTGATGTTTCATCATAATTCTTAGATTGCCTTTGTTCTATTTTTCAAGTTTAACATTGCCTCAGACAATTGGACAAGTTTTCATTGAGAAACTAGCTGACTATATTCTGGTGAAAACAACCTTTGGTTTTTCATTGGCTTGGGATGGAATATCTGGAATTTACCTGAAGCTGTCTGAGGAGCATAAAGGGAAATCATGTGGCCTATGTGCAAACTACAATGACATTCAATCTGATGATTTCATCATTCAGCAAGGTAAGTGGAGCAGAAGAAATGGGTGGGTACTTCTGAGCTCTTCTTCCTTCACTGATCACTCTGTTTATACCCAGAAGGGTACAACTTGTCCTAGGTTGGGTAAAAATGGTAGCAATCTCTTGCCTGCTTATGTGATTTTAAGTGAAGCTTGAACAGGAAAATATTTTTGTGTCATTCTTGAAAGCCATGAGCTAGCTTACATTTGCTAAATTAATACAAGTCAGGTCTTACTCATGTAACAAATACTAACTGAGCATTTACTTTGTGTCTGGCACTGTTGTAGGAGCTTGGGATATATCAGTGAAAAAAAAAAAGCTTCTCCTTTCTTGGGGCTTATATCAACATTTTAGTGATTCAGACCCATTTGGGGCAAACTTGTCTACTTTTGGGCAACAGATATTTTGCTTCCAGTCTTGATAGGAATAAATTAAATGACTTCCATGTAATAGTTTTGTAAATACAATAAAATGTGAGCAGAATTGATAAAAGTTGAGTAATAACTTGAAATGGTTTTTATCATGTATAATGATGTACATATCATTCATTCATCTATTTATTCTAAGTCATGAAACTGGTCCCAATGAGCTATTAAAAATGGGTTTTGTTTCAATATGGGTACTAGTTTGCAGTGGCAACAAAATAAGAGAATTACAGGACACAATCATGATTTAGGTCCACATATAAATGTGCAATAAAAAAGAATACTGTTCTTAGTACCAGAAGACCTACCTGGCTTTGAATCTTGTTCAGCTCTTACAAGTTTTATAATTTGAGGCATCTCAATTAATCTCTCTGATACTCAGTTTCTTCAGCTGTAAAATAGGGATTAAAATAATTTGGAACACAGAGCATTGTTAATAATAGCATAGCTTGATACCATTTAGTAATAGTTAATATGAGTACATAGCTATATTATTCCCAACTCTTACAACATCCTGTAAAGTGGGTGTATTTTCTTAATTTTACAATGAGGACACAAGGTGATGTGCCCAATGTAACACAGCTTGTAAACGGTGTTATCAGAGTTGAGTTAACAGATCCAACTGGCTCCCAATTCTATTCTTAGATAAATGTGAGAGAAATTGACTTTTAATCTGTAAAGCGCTATATAATACTGTTTGTTTTATATTATAAAATTAATAAAGAAGAGTTGCCCATATGTTGTGTTTTAAGGGAATGAAAATCCTACTTAGAGTGTGGGTTCTGGAGTCAGAATGTGGGATTCATATTCTGCTTTGCCACTTGTTAAACTTTCTAAGTTTAATGGTATACTAGTAGTGTATACTTCATAGAGTTGCAAGGATTAAATGAGGTAATCCCTGTAAAATACTTAGTACAGTGTCTCGCTTGGCACATAGTTAATACTGAATACATTTTAGCTAATTTATTATCATCTCCAAGTGTTCTCAATGAGCCTATAATGGAGCTAACGTGAAAATGTTTGATTAAAGACATTGCTTTAAGAGGCCCTTGTCAAAATGCAAACATTTTCCCAGGATGCATAATGCTTCATCAGTATTAGTTTACTAGTAGCTAAAGAGCAGGGCTTCAAGGAGTCAATTTTCTTACATGCAAAATGGAGATAATAATAATGACCCTTAGAGCTTCCCAGCCTCTGAGAATCTAATGAGAAAATGTAAGTGAAAGTGTTTAAAAGTCTGTGAGCACAGTACAAATGTACAGTATTGTACATTTCATCACGAAATGGTGTTTTGCATCCAGTTAGGTATTTAGAATGAGAGAGTTCACAAACTTGGAATCTTGAGACTATATTAGGAAGTAGGGTTTTGGACGTAGGCAGAACCAATCAGATGGCAGCTATTGATTTCTTTTTCTTCTGTATCAAAGCTTTATGAAAAAAATAATACTCAATTCAATTCTCAATGTTAGAGTTAAAGACTGCCATGGGCAACTTCCCTGGGGACATCTAGGGAACATGGTATAGAAGTTGGGATAGAAAATAGCATCCGCTCTTGTTTAGAGGCAGAGAGACTCAGATTAGGATTTGCGTTAAGAGTCAGACAGACTTTGATAACCTGGAACATAAAATGGTTGCTTACAGTGAGATAATTGGGCAGCACGCAGAGGAGTGTTAGCAGATTATTTGTGGGAGAAGACCGGGAGGAGGCAATTTGACTGAATTACGGCTGAACTGGCAGAAGGCAAGAAGGACCCTGGAAAGTATATGGAAGGAGCCTAAAGAGAGATTTCAGCTTTTTCACAATTTTATTTAGTGCACAGAGTAAAGCAGAATGATAAAAAAACTAACTTATGATAATTTATAAAGATGTGACTAGAACCTGCTTTCCGATTTTCTCTCATACCGTAATAATGCAAGAATACGTCTACAGGTGAACTGTATTACCTTTAGCTTAAAGATGCCTAGTATTTTCTTGAAACTCAGCCTGTACTTTGCTGATTAGATAAATCTTTAGAGGCAGAGAGGTAGTTTGATTGAATCCCATTGAATTAATAATTTCTTAACAGTGATTAAAATTGTATTTCTCTCTGCATTCCTATGCATTCTTCAGGCATGACTTCACAAAGAAATGAGCCTTTTCAGAATTTCTGTAGATATAGAAATATTTAAATTTGTTGTCTAGTTGAGATTCTGGTTCCATAATTCATATCTATGGCTAGCTACTCATAGAAGCCCTGATTTACTCTTGTTTTTCCCAGCATAATAATTAATACTGCCTCTCTTTCACTCTTAGAAGTGTTCCGATATGGACAGTAAATTGCTCCGTTTGTAGTACATTTTATATGAAACATTTTAATTTTAGTTTTGCAGGCTCCCAGACCACCAACTGATACGGATTTAAAGTCTCATAGTAACCAACATTTGTGACTTTTTTGTTAATGCAATGTAGTGAAAACAGCTAAATATGTGGTTAAAAGCTGGAATTAAAGTGAACTCTAAGGGATTGCCCAGGTTGTTTAGTTACATTAAAATTTGTGCATAAATATGGAAATAGGTGGGCCTTTAGGAAATATTTTTGATTCTGCAGACCTTAAAAGTATGATGATGCTTTGAAATGAAATGTGACTATAAATTTACTTAAAAGGAACATCAGTTTTTCCTTTTAAAAATAAGTATATTTGGCTTCCCTGGTGGCACAGTGGTTGAGAGTCCGCCTGCCGATGCAGGGGACACAGGTTCGTGCCCCGGTCCGGGAATATCCCACATGCCGCGGAGCGGCTGGGCCCGTGAGCCATGGCCACTGAGCCTGCGTGTCCGGAGCCTGTGCTCTGCAATGGGTGAGGCCGCAACAGTGAGGGGCCCGTGTACCACAAAATAAATAAATAAATAAATAAGTATATTAGACCAGACCCATGCTTGGTTCAGGGTATAGCATTTCCAACAATATCAGAGATAATAAAGTGGACCAAACATCTAGGACTCTAATAATCTATTTAATAAATATGGAAAACTCCCTTGTATTTATTCGTTCACTTATTTAGCAAATATATTTTGAGCACCTACTCTATACCAGATAGTAAACTAGGGATCCAGCAATAGGACAGCTTAGACAAGCTCTCTCCCTTCATATAGTAGAAGGCAAAATAAATAGACAAATTAAAATATAATTTTTGTGAGCAATAGCAGCCATTAAAAAAGGGGGAAAAGGAGACTAAGTGATAGAACAGTGTATGTTTGGTGGGTCTAGATCATGTGCCGGAGAAGGCTTCTCTGAGGAGGTCATATTAAATAGATGTCCACATGAAGTAAGGGAGACAGCAGAGGGAAGATTGGGGTGGGGGAAGAGTGATTTCGAAGGAGGAGGTGCAAGAGCAAAAGCAGGAGCAGGGTGGAAATGAGCTTGAGTGAAGAACATTATAAAGCTTGTATGATTGGAGTAGGCTGAGCAAATATAGGAGTGGAGGATGTAGGAGGGATAGGGTGGGGTAGAGTGGGTGAAACAGGTGGGGAGTTGGGGGAGTGCAGAGGCCAGATCAAAAAAGTCTTCCAGGCCCCTGTAAAATTTGGGATTTTATACTAAGAGCGCAAAGCGTTCTTATAGATGAACTTTTACAATCTTCCCCAAAATTGGTAGTAGTAAGTAGACATCTTCCTATCTTGAAGATGCTGAGATAGAATGGTGAACCATTTGGCTTGCAGTTTTTGATTCTAGTGGTGCAGTAGCTTGTCATCGCTGGTGGACCTGTGGCTGTGTAAATATCAGTGGTAGAGATGCTAACACTCAAACATGAAGGCTGTCAGATGGAACTTTGAGATGTCATCTTGTTTGGGTCTGCGGAGTCCTTGAGATTTCAGATTCAGCCCTTGTCCGAACGTGGGGCAGGATTAATTTTCATGTCAGACCCTGAACTTGTCCTCAGGCCAGATAGAAGGCCCAGAGTGCTCACCACCAACTGCCTGTTTGTTGCTGCCGCATAGTAGCTCCTGAATCTTGCCTCTGAATAATGCTGGGATGGTATCAGGATTCCTAATCTGTCCCGAGCATCTTTAGAAACACTATTCATTATATTCCAATGGAATGAATTCACTTCTTAGTACCCTCTTCTCCAGGTGTCTTTTCCATTTTTTCATTGTCTGTATGACCATCCTCTGAAATCTCCACAAGGGCTCTAGGTACCCCAAAAATGGAGCTACAGTTTTAGTAAGGTTCTGACTTATGTCAAGTAGAATGAGAGGGCTGTCTGAAAATTTTCATACCAAACTTTGACTTATGTTTCTTAATTTTATGCATATTTTTTCTCCTCTCTGCATTATAAACTGCAGGCTTTACTGGTATTCATTTTGTACCACTCACTTTTCAACCCTTCCCCATTTTGCTTCAATGAAGTTTGCTTTCTCTCTCCAATGGTATTAACTTTTATTTGGTACTTAAACTTGGTTCAATTTATTTTTATTATGCTGAAGTAATGTTATAGTCTAATATCATTGGTAATTATAAAGCTATTGAGTTTAACTTTTTGACCAGGAAGTTTATGTTGGTGAACTGTGTCTTTGTGGAAAGTGATCCTATTATACATATTTTTTTGTATGTGTTTGTGTGAAATAGAGGACTATACAGAAGACATTGCTATGTTTGCAAATAGTTGGTTGGTGCAAACTCCAGATGACACCAAATGTGTACCCACACCCTCAGATTTTCCAAATCCATGCTCCAGTGGAATGCCAGCATTTGAGGTAACTATGACGTGAAAAATTTAGGCATGTTGGATACACCACACATATACTGTATTTGTATATTTAACACTAAGCATTTTTAGCGTAAATACTACATAAACACTGTTAAAATCAGGAAATGTAATGCAACAAGAATAACTTTATGATTATTTCAAAAATGGTGAATACAATGAGTTTCATAAAAGTAGTACTCATTATAAAAATATGTAGTTAGAAAAATGTTGTTTAAAATTTATAAGCCTACATACTTTCTCTTTCCTAGTAAGAACAGAGTGTCTTGCAAACAGATCAGTAGAAAAAAATGAGAGTACAAGCATATCATTCAGTATGTTCTGCTGACCGCCATCTTTTTCTGCATAGGCAATCTTCTTCAAGTGTCAGATACTGTTGCAGTTTCCCTTTTTGAGCTGCCATGAATATATTGATCCATATTTATATATTGCCAGCTGTGTTAATGACCTTTGCAAGTAAGTGAAATGATTTTATTTGCAATAAAATTTTCTTTATCCAAAAAGAAGAGCAAAAACCATTGTGTAACTTCATCATCTCAGCAGTTCACAAAATGTAATGGGAAATGTAAAACATAAACTGTGCTAACAGCTATTAAAATCTTACTGGATAACAGGTACAGTCTGAATGTTTTATATTAACAGCATGAACAGAATACATTAGTTCTTATACACTTTTTGTGCCACTGACCCCTTTTGGGAATCTAGAGAGGCTATAGGCTCTTTTCAAAATAGTGTTTTGAAATGCACAAAATAAAACGTATAAGATTACAAAGGAACTAATTATATTGAAATAGAATTACTGAAATAGTAAAAGAAATGAATTTCTTATCCACGTCCTCTTTTATACGCATTTCAGGTCTAATAACTAATGTAGTTTGATATAGTGATGAGTATAAACAATATTTTGAGATATCTGCAACAATTAAATGAGAAATGAAAATATGGAAAAATGAGATGTGAGTTACATTGATGACAAAGTTACAGATTCTGCTAAGAACATTGTGATGTATTGCCCATGTGTGTAATTGAAAGAAGTGCTAAATATCAGCTGGAGATTAGCAAAAATAAACATGTAGTATTTTTTACATCCAAGGGCACAGACTCTTGCCTTCACTCCCTGGTTAAGAACACGTAGACTAAGGTGGTTGTCTAGGGAACAAATTCATTGAGACTCATCATAATGTGTTCATCAATGTAGAACTTATAAATTACCCATTTTTGAGGTGAAGTCCTTTTTATTTTAGTTTTTCAAAAGTTTACCAAGTGAAAGATACATGCACCCTGATATTCATAGCAGCACTATTAACACTCGCCAAGACATGGAAGCAACCTAAGTGTCCATCGACAGATGAATGCATAAAGAAGATGTGGTATTTATATACAATGGAATACTAGCCATAAAAAGAATGAAATAATGCCATTTGCAGCAACATGGATGGATCTAGAGATTATCAGACTAAGTGAAGTAAGTCAGAAAGAGAAAGACAAATACTATATGGTATCACTTATTGTGGAATCTAAAATATGACACAGGTTAACTTATTTACAAAACAGAAAGACATAGAAAACAAACTTGTGGTTACCAAAGGGGAAAGGGGGTGGGGAGGAATAAATTAGGAGTTTGTGATTAGCAGATACAAAATACTGTATATAAAATAAACAACAGGGTCCTATACAGAGCAGGGAACTGTATTTAATATCCTATAATAAACCATAATGGAAAAGAATATGAAAAATAATATGTATATATATGTATAACTGAATCACTTTGCTGTACACCAGAAACTAACACAACATGTAAATCAACTATACTTCAGTTAAAAAAAATTACCAAGTGTATGTGATTAGTTATCTTGAATGTTCGAGAATATCTCAAGAAATTTTTATGTTTGCATCTTTTAAGTATCCCAAGTTTAAATGGTACATGGGAACATTGCTGTAAAGGGACCAAACTAACTTTTGGTTGAGTAAAACCACTGAAATTATATCTTGGGTAGCTTGTTAAGAGGTCTAAGTTTATCAAAAGTGAAAACAGAGAGGAAAGGTTGAGGTAGTGTGAAGTTATTTATAATCACTCTGCTTTAATTAAGATTATTATAAAAATAATGAATGTAATAATATTTTCCAGATATTAAAATGAGATTGTTTGGGAAACTTCTTAATTTTGAATAAAGTAAAGTTATACCTTTATTTGTATGTATAGTCTCAGGGATTTCTGAACTAATGCAGGAGCTTTGAAAGAGCATTCCCTCTGCCTAAAATATTGAGTACTGATCTTTATATTTTACAACATTCTGTCCTCTATTTGGTTTTATTTTTCATTTAAGTGCTATATTGTTCTATCTCTGTTCTATCACTTAGTCTCTTTTTTGAGAATCTCTGTAGGTAGTCCATTGTCCTTATTTAGCCATCTATATGGAATTAACAATTGTTCTTATTCCATGATGACTCATTCTGGGACCATTCTCCAACAGTCTTCTCACTTGTCTTATCTTTAGCACTCGTTTCTCAAGTAGGCTGAAGTGAAGGATCACTTGGCAGATCCAGAAAAGTCAGTCGCCATTTATTAGTTGGGATATTGTTTGGTTGCTTCAAAAGCATCAGTGGCTTCGATTCAATTGAATGCTTATATTTCTCCATTGACTCAGTGATACTATTGCTATGTCATCCCCCAGGGCCTAGGGTATTATTTTCAATTTCATCGTCAAAACTGGCTCACCACTGCCATGCTCATATTTTAACCCTTAGGAAGGGAGGAAAGGAAATAGAGGGCTGTCAGCATTTTTAAGGATGTGATGTGGAAGTTTCATGCACATTCTCACTTTTAACCCTTTGGCCAGAACTTAGAAACATGGGCCATACCTAGAAGTAAGGACAGCTGAGAAATGTTGTCCTTGGCTGGGCAGCCGTATGCCCAGCAAAAACTTGCAGTTCTAATACTAAAAAGAAGAGGGAACTTGGCATGAAAAGTAGCTGGCCAGTAGATGAAGTAGCTACTTCATCTGAACTTTCACCATTAAGAAGTTAACATTTTTGTCTTTTGAAATTTTGATGTATTTAGGCTTTGGATTTCAAAACCTAATTGCTTTCTTTAGGGCAAATAAAAACAGCAGGATTGTGAAACACCTTTTACTGGTTGAAATCAGCTGACACCTTAAGATACATATCTGAGGTGAAGAGGCAGGGCAGAGCAGGCAGGTAATACCAAAGAAAGGGCTTTATAACGGAATAAGTGGGCATTGATAAAATGGAAGTGAGAAGGTACCAGGGTTAGCCTTTCACTCCCCTCAATATTTCACCCCGGACTATACCTACCTACATTCTTTTTCCCCTAAAGGAGATTCTCTTCATTTCTTATGTTAAGGGACTGCCTACAGGGATCCTATACCATGATTATATAATTGTGAATCTGCTGAACACAAATTAATTTCCTGCTTGGATTATGATAGTGTATTGAATTCAATTCAACACATTTTCTGAGTGTTTATTCCGAGTTGAGCATTGTGCCACATCTTGGTGAAATAGAAACAATTTATTATGTTGATTTAAAAATTTTTTTTTTAAACCCACATTTGTTTATTTATTTATTTTTGCTGTGTTGGGTCTTCATTTCTGTGCGAAGACTTTCTCTAGTTGCGGCAAGCGGGGGCCACCCCTCATCGCAGCACACGGGCCTCTCACTATCGCGGCCTCTCTTGTTGTGGAGCATAGGCTCCAGACGCGCAGGCTCAGTAGTTGTGGCTAACAGGCCCAGTTGCTCTGCGGCATGTGGGATCCTCCCAGACCAGGGCTCGAACCCGTGTCCCCTACACTAGCAGGCAGACTCTCAACCACTGTGCCACCAGGGAAGCCCTATTATGTTGATTTTTAATTTATTTTATTTTATTTTTAAATTTTTTGTTGAAGTATAGTTGATTTACAATATTATATTAGTTTCAGGTGTACAACATAGTGATTCAATATGTTTATAAATTATACTCCATTTAGCATTATTATAAAATATTGACTATATTCTCTATGCTGTACATTACATCCTTGTATCTTATTTATTTTATACCTAGTAGTTTATACCTCTTAATTCCCTTCTCCTATCTTGCCCTGCCCCTCATCCCTCTCCCCAGTGGTAGCCACTAGTTTGTTCTCTGTGAATCTGTTTCTGTTTTGTTATATTCATTCATTTCTTTTATTTTTTTAGATTCCACATATAAGTGAAAACACACAGTATTTTATTTTTCTGTCTTATTTCACTCAGCATAATACCCTTCAGGTCCATCCACGTTTTTGCAAATGGCAAAATTTTATTCCTTTTTATGGCTGTGTAATGTTCCATTTATAATATTCCATAATATCTTCTTTATTCATTCATCTTTGCTGGAAGCTTAGGCTGCTTCCGTATCTTGGCTATTGTAAGTAATGCTACTATGGCAAAACAAATTCGGGGTGTTTACAGAACACAAAAAAGTGTTGCTGGAGCATGGTGAATGGGAGAGAGAGAGGAGATGAAGTTAGCGAAGTAGGCAGGGTCTAGATTACCTAGAGTCTTAGGGCTCATAGTAAGGAGTATGAATTTTTGCTTGATCTTATTTCATACAACTTGACTATTCTCAGCAGATCTGAATTTGCCCTTTGCTTTATCTCTTACCCTACTCTGCTTATTCTGGGTAGACTGACTGTGCTTTAGCCTGAATTATGTCAGAATGTCAGTTAGTTCATTTGGGATATAATAAATCTGGGGGGAGGGGGTAGTATAAAATGAAAATGCAAGGCCCCCTGTTAAAAACATTGTTGAGAGAATTTCAAGATAGTGACAGCAGAGCGTGAAACCGAGTACAGGGTCCAGCTAAGTGAAGGGCCTTTTTAAGAGCAGGGCCTTGTGTGACTGACTACACAGGTCACATTCCCATAAAGCTGGCCCTGATCTTGATAAATGTTGCTGAAAAAAAGGAATGCCTTCTACTGATGAAAAAAACAATGCTGCTGTCAACATTGATGTGCATATATCTTTTTGAATTAGTGCTTTTGTTTTCTTCAAATATACCCAGGAGTGGAATTGCTGGGTCATAGGGCAGTTCTATTTTCAGTTTTTTCAGAGAACTTTCATTCTCTTTTGCATAGTGACTGCCCCAATTTACATTCCCACCAACAGTTTACTAGAGTTCCCTTTTCTCCACATCTTCTCCAACGTTTGTTATTTTTTTTGACAACAGCCATTCTGACAGGTGTGAAGTGATAATCTCATTGTGGTTTTGATTTGCATTTCCCTGATGATTAGTTATGGTGAGCATCTTTTCATGTGTCTGTTGGCCATCAGAACAAAAAACAATTTAGAAATAGTCCCTGTCCTAGGAACTCAGATTCTAATGGGGCAGAGAAACAGACCTTCAGCAATTATACATGCTTTAAATGCAAAGTGCAATGAATGTGGAGCAGAGAACTACTAACTTTATCAGGTAGTGCCTAGAGGAGATGACAGCTGAGTTGGAATTTGAAGGATGATACATTACCAGTTCTTGAACTTGTCGTGTTTCTGCTTCTAAGAATGCTAAACTGAGCAGCAAGGAAATGCTTCTAATTTTGCCACACCCAAATCTATTGATTTATTGATAAAAACAACTATTATTTAATGTTCATTTTCCCTATTAAAGTTCACATCCAAAATGGAAAAATAAGCTTATTTTCCCCTCAGTAAATTGCAATAATAATTTCTTTCTTGCCCGATTGTTGTTTTTATGTAATGCCAAATGTAATATGCCCAGTACAGTTCCTAGCATAACATAGTCACAGTAAATAGTAGCTATTTGAATAATAGTTGCATTGGGTTGGAAAGCCAATATTCAGTTACTTTGTTAGTTTTCAGAGCCTCCATTAATTGTAGGAAACAATGCACATATTTAAAGTAAATCATAGATTTTAATGTCTTTCTAGGAATTCAACAGTTTTAACTTACCTTGTTTTTCAGAGACTTTTCTTATTCGGAGGTTTAGAATATTTTCTGAGTTTCTGAAGTTTATATGCTCAGTCCTTTTTCTTTCCTTCTAAAGCTCAGTTAATTGGACTAGATAAGCTTCATGACTCAATTACAGTAGCACAGGGTAAGTGCAATTTGAGACGGGTGGCTTTGGCTTTTACAACAGAGATACTGAAAATGCTAAGGCTCACAAAATACAACATTCGTAAGGTCATTATCTTGAAAGATATTTAACTATTTAATTTTGAGTTTCAGTTGGGTTGAAAAACAAGCCCACTACCTTATAAACCCTGTTTATTTTATAGATGCCTTGTTAATCTGCTTTGGGAATTGGCAGACCTCTTATATTTGTTTGGAGGAGTTTCTAAGGCGATTATAAGAAAATACTTAGAGGTTATTCACTCTTGGCAGCATTATAAAAGTAACTAGATTTAGTAATTTAAACCTGAAAGAATTAAAAATCTTCTTTTAAATCTTAAATTAAATGCTATTTATTTAATCTTTCAGAAGTTCTGCAGGTTATTAGTATTGGTTTTATTCCAGCATGTATACTATCAAGAGCATGGTATCTTAGAAATAATTTTCATATTTGTTGTTTTTGCTGTGATAGAATTTTATCTGTTCTAATAGGATTTGTTAAATTCTGAAAGATCTAGGATGCTTTGTGTGGGAACAAAAAAATACAAGGATTCTGGGAAGAACATCATAATTAAAATAGAAATCTTTTTCAGTATAGGTACTCCCTTGAATCAAATGAAAAGTGGCCAAATTATTGAAAGACTTAGATGAAACAATTTAGCTAGGCCTTTTTAGCTGGGATCCCATGTTTATCTGTTTTCTGCATTATTGTACATAACATATTATAATATATACAAGCTGACATCAGCTAATATTAGAATATTCACCACATACTCAGCATTTCTTGAGATCAGGAGCTCAAAGGTATGGTTTCTGTCAGTATTTCCTGTGTGATATTGGATCTGTCTTTTCACTTTTCAGAACTCATGACGATGAGACCTATTGTCGAGCAGCCACCGAGTATGCTAGAGCCTGTTCCCATGCTGGCTACCCTATTCAAGACTGGAGAGATGACTTTCCAGCATGCAGTATGTTTCATTATTTTCCAGCCCTGTGCACTTCTATTAATTTTAGGCTTATCCTAGTACTCAAAACTTACCCTAGTGCTCAAAACTAATGAATTGCAAATACTTGTTATTGATGCAATAATGTTGGTAAACTTTTGCATACTTTTAAAACACTGTAATCTCTGTCTTTCTGTGTCTGCCTTACTTCACTTAGTATGATAATCTCTAGGTCCATCCATATTGCTGCAAATGGCATTATTTCATTCTTTTTTATGGCTGAGTAGTATTCCAGTGTGTGTGTGTGTGTGTGTGTGTGTGTGTGTGTGTGTACACCACATCTCCTTAAGACAAATATCATATGATGTTGATTATATGTGGAATCTAAAAGAAAAAAAAAGACACAAATGAACTTATTCCAAAACAGAAAGAGAGTCACAGACACAGAAAACAAACTTATGGTTACCAAAGGGGAAATGGAGGTGGGGGAGGGATAAATTAGGAGGCTGGGATTAACATATATACGCTACTATGTATAAAATAGATAACCAACAGGGATCTACTATAGCACAGGGAACTATACTCAATATTATGTAATAACCTATAAGGGAAAAGAATCTGGAAAAGAATATGTATATATGTATGTATATATATATATACATATATATAATATATATCTCTGAATCACTGTGCTGTACACCTGAAATGTATACAATATTGTAAATCAACTATACTTCAATAAAAATTTTAAAAACCCCAAAAAACCCACTGTAATCTTTTCGAGTGTTGAATAAAGTTGATTTACAGCTTGCCTGTTTGCCCATTTTAGTTGATAAATGTGATGACAGCTTTGTCCATCGGGATTGTATCAGTTGTTGCCCACCAACCTGCACTTTTGAGGAACAATGTCTTGGGAGTAATCTCCATTGTCTTGACGGATGTTACTGCGCGGATGGTAAGTGCTTCATGAAAGAAACCATGTCTGCACTCATGGAAACTAGTACCCCTGTGATCCAAGAATCATGTCTTAATGTCATCTCTCAGGATGATAGGGCTGTTGTGATTTTCTATCCTTGTAGGATTTGATCCTTGAAGTGACTAGAAGGAATGGCTGCTTTTCTTTAGTAAAAGCCTTATTCCTTTGTAAATTTCCTTGGAAGTTTGGAACTTTGTCTTGAAGTCACCCATGGCAGATCTTTTGTTCTCTTGAGTATTTAAAGATATTTAATAATTTATATACTTTAATTTTTTAAAGATGAAATCAAGTTCAGACAAAAAACCTTCACATTTTGGCAGTACAAGATTTTAGTCCTGATGTAGTTTTAATATTTGAAATTAGAAGTAACATAGTAAGTGATAGAAACGGGATTTAAATCTGCTATACTGATAGACATTTATAAGAACATTGAGGATTTACTCAAACCCTTTTATTTTTACAGATTAAAAAAAAATAGAATCCCAGAGATGTTAAGTGATTTTCCCACTGTCATACACTTAATATGACTGAGGACTACTTGGAATCAGATCTGTTGACCTCAGTCCATTGTTCTGTCAGTGCTACTCTAAGTGCTTTGGACCCGTGCCAGGCCTAAACTGTTACCAGCCAGTGATGAGATAAGGAGTTTGCACCAGAATATAAATCCGTGCACCAAAATATAAGTCAGTGCTTCCTTCATCTAGAGAGTCTTACTCTGAAAAACAGATCAGCTGAATCAAACAGTGTGCTTAGTAACACTGGTTCAACCACCTTTCCTCATTAGAGAGAAGTACTAAATGTAGTTCTACTGTACTAGCCCTTTGAGAAGCACTGCTTGTCTCTTTATTATCTGTGTGATGATAGTGTAAATCTCTCACTTTGACATAAACAGAAATAAAACCAAGAATATACTTTCTCCCTCTTCTCCTCCCCTCTTCCCTCAAAAGCAAAGAGACATTAGTTGCCCTAATTCTGTACTGTGAATCTTGAATTTCTGATGGCAAGCCATGGGATAAGAAAGTTGAAAACCACTGAAATAGACCCTTATAAGGTAGCTACTGATTGAGACAGAGCAAGGCTGTTGGTAACCTCCTTGAAAGTAAAGAAACTTGTTATTTCCAGCACATAGTGTAAGCAAGTGTTCAATAAAAGTTGGTTGAATTATTATATTCAAAGAATACAATCTTTATTATTTATTTTGTGAATTTGATATGTGTTTTTCTTAAATAGGCCTCATAATGGAAAATGGGACTTGCATCTCCTTGGAAAATTGCCCATGCAATTTTCATGGATTAGCTTATTCAGTTGGTTCAAAAATTGAACAAGAATGTACTGAATGGTATGTGATTAATGTACAGCTAATTATTTCTGGATACTTGACTAGTTGACCATTTTACCATGACATATGTTTAAAGAAATATACTTTTTATTGATTTTTCTTCCAAAAATTCCAAGACACAGTTTTCCTTTTATTTAAAGCCTTACAGGGACAGGGTGGTGGGGGAAACATCTATATTTTCTTTTATGATGTAATTCTCCTCACTTCCCTTGGTAGTTCTATAAAATCTTATATCCATGTGATGAACTGTTGAATTGTCTTGTTATTCATAATCACCAATTTGCACAAACTTTTACCCTTAGAACTTGATGGTTCTCTTGGCCTTCTCTACTGAGTACCTTAAAAAGTGACTATCCAGTTTTTGGCCATGATTAGAGACTTTTAGAAATTCTTCTTAAATTAGCTAACTAAAACTATTATAGCCAAAGATTGAATCCCTTCAGGGCAATCTAAAAAGAAACAGAGGTCATTAGGCAATTTTCCCTTAGGTGTCTGTGTATATAACTGAAATGCAATTGAAAACTAACCCTGTTCTTAGATACTGATTTGAGTTCCTGCCATTCTGAGACTGCTTCTGTCCTCCAAAATTCATACCTGTTTGATGGTAGAAGGCAGAATTTATCTTACAAAGGGAATATCTTTTCTCTCTCCTTAATGTCTGATGATGCTCAAAGCCAACTTTTAAAATTTTTAGTAGATGAGTTAACTTATTAATCTTAACCTCTCTCTATATATTTCTCTAATGATGTGGGTAAATACTTTATTGTGTGTGACCTTTTTTGGTTTAATCAATGAGGGAAGGACAGAAACAGAAGTTCTCTGCTTAGTGTTTTTGTTCTTGACTAATGCAATAAATAATAATTTAGGTGCTTGCCAGTCCAAATTTATCAGTTAATTGAACTTTTGGAGAGATATTTTTCAAGTCAGATTATTGCGAACCTAAAAAACATGATACATTTTGGTTACATTTACCAATACGTTATTGCAAATATTCATACAGTTTCTCTATACAATTAGATGAATATTTTTATCATTTCATTTAGTGTATGTGTTGGTGGAGTTTGGAACTGCACTGAGCATGACTGCCCAGGTAATCTTTTAAAATGTTTTTAAAGACAATGTCTTGATTTTCTTGAAATTGAGGAGGAAGCTAGCACTGATTTTTGTAAGGTCATCTCATATAAATGCAATGATTTCTAAATCCAGATATTAAGAGGATAGTGGAAAATTGAATAAATGATAGCTCTGAGCAGACAGCTTTGGGAAAAATTTACTAAAATAGTAGAAATATTCTAAAAAATATGTGGGACAGCTATCATTTAATAAATTTTAAGTTAAATTGAATAACATAATTAAGTTTGTCAAACTAATGAATTTTAAACACTTTAGTTATTCTTTTTGATACCTAAAAATTTATCCTAAGTTGACCTACTTCTTTTTAAGAATAAACATAATTTCTTCCTCCTTCTCCTCTCCCCCCTCCCTCCTCCTCTCCCTCCTCCTCCTCCTCCTCCTCCCCCTCCCCTCCCCCTCTCCCCCTCCCCTCCCCCTCCCCCTCTCCCCCTCCCCCTCCCCCTCCTCCTCCTCCTTCTTTTCTTCCTCTTCCTCTTCCTCTTCTTCCTCCTCTACTTCTTCTTCCTCTTCTTCTTCTTCTTCTACTTCTCCTTCTCCTTCTTCTCCTTCCTCTTCTTCCTCTTCTCCTTGCTCCCCTTTGCTCCCGCTTCTCCCCCTTCTCCTCCTTCTCCTCTTCCACCCCCCCACCTCCTCCTCCTCCTTCTTCTTCTTCTTTTTTGGTAGTTCAATGCTCTGTTGTAGGTGATTCTCATTTTACTACTTTTGATGGTCGACATTATTCTTTCATTGGAATGTGCCAATACATCCTTGTAAAAGGAACTGGAAAAGATAAATTCACAATTACTTTACAGAAAGCTCACTGTGAGCAGGTAAGAACATTTCAAAATGACCAGAGGAATGTTCATTTTTTTGACTCAAACTTCTTATCTCGGTTAAGAATGGTAACATGAATGGGTATAGTTATTTTCTTCAAAAATAAGACACCACTGATTGTTAAGATGCATCATTATTCTATATACTACAAAGAAAGAAAGCATGTTGATGATTAATCTGTTATACTATTAATATCATGTATCCTGATTTCAGAGATATTAAATATCTAAAAATCTAAATATCTATTAAAATATAAGATATTAAAATAAATTCAGAGATATTAAAATATATTTAAAAATATCAGATTAAATAGTGCGTATTTATTGTACTTTTTTTCTTAAAAATGGTATTTGTTTATGTATAGGCTTTTGGAACATTTCATGACTGCACAATAGACAATAAGCTTTTTGTTACTTCCAAACTGCTCTCTCTTTTTTTTTTAACATCTTTATTGGATGTTAATTGCTTTACAATGGTGTGTTAGTTTCTGCTGTATAACAAAGTAAATCAGCTATACATATACATATATCCCCATATCTCCTCCCTCTTGCATTTCCCTCCCACTTTCCCTATCCCACCCCTCTAGGTGGTCCCAAAGCACTGAGCTGATCTCTCTGTGCTATGTGGCTGCTTCCCACTAGCTATCTATTTTACATTTGGTACTGTATATATGTCCATGCCACTCTCTCACTTCATCCCAGCTTACCCTTCCCCCTCCCTGTGTCCTCAAGTCCATTCTCTATGTCTTTATTCCTGTCCTGCCCCTAGGTTCTTCAGAACCATTTATTTTGTTTTAAGATTCCATATATATGTGTTAGCATATGGTATTTGTTTTTCTCTTTCTGACTTACTTCACTCTGTATGACAGACTCTAGGTCCATCCACCTCACTACAAATAACTCAATTTCATTTCTTTTTATGGCTGAGTAATATCCCGTTGTATATATGTGCCACATCTTCTTTATGCATTCATCTGTCGACGGGCACTTAGGTTGCTTCCATGTCCTGGCTATTGTAAGTAGAGCTGCAGTGAACATTCTGGTACATGGCTCTTTTTGAATTATGGTTTTCTCAGGGTATATGCCCAGTAGTGGGATTGCTGGGTCAGATGGTAGTTCTGTTTTTACAAACTGCTATCTTAAAGGTGATTTTTGACAGAATTTAACAAGTTTCACATCATTCTAAATAGATATGATGGATTTTTTAGCATTCTGGAATATTTATTTTAAAGACATTTTCTTGACATAAGCACATCAATAACTTGTAAACAAAGAAACCCAGATCTTTCATTCACCTCTTTCTAAATCAAGCAGTCAAAATTTTGCCAAAATCTTTTTTTCTATTTTCATTTGAACATAAAATGGTTGTTTCCAACAAAATTCCAGTCTACTTTGTTAGCTTTTTTTTAGTTTGATTTTTATTTTTTCTTTTGCAATATGTCAGGTCTCAGTTAACCTTCTGCATGGAACGGTAATTCTCTTTGTTCTTTTCTACATTGAATTTTAAAAATATTTAATATACCACAAATGAATTTGGAAAGATCCTTTAATTATGCACTATGGAAAACATAATTATTGGCACTTTATTGAAAAAATTTCTATTTAATAATCTGTGTAAACTGTATGTATGTATATGGTATATTTAATGTACTACATAAAGATATATTTTATTAGTAATGGGGCTACATTATATTCACAATAAGATGTAATAATAACTATTATATTGCTTATTCTCAAGTTTTCTATATACCATAAGTTTTTATCCATGTGTGCTCTCTCCTTTCTTTTCTCCTTTCTCTCCCTCATCTTCTCCCATTTCCTTCTCCCATTGGTCCTGTCCCTTTCTATGTCTTTCTCTCTCTCTCTCACTCCTTTAATTGATAATTTGATTTTTATGCAGAACCTTGGCTTGGTCTGCCTTCAGTCTGTAACTCTAATTCTGGAGGATGATTTCAACAAACAAGTGACCCTTAGTAGGGGAGGACAGATCCTCACCAGTCCTAACCAGGGCTTCAGTCTGAATGGTAAGAAGCAATGCTGATGGTGTAGTTTTCTTACATGAACAACAACAGCAGCACAACTTCAATGGAGTCTTTTCCCATTAGCCGGCTAACCTAACATTTACTGAGTGACTATATGTTGCCAGCTCCTCAGCCGGACTTAGTTGAGACTGCCATGTTTATGGGATCTAGTGTTTATCTCAAGTGGACTAGAGTTTGGAAGAGGAGAGATACGAGTAAACAGCCACTTAAAAATATGATAAACCCAAAGATATGCATAGGGACTTTGGGGGTCTAAATGATTAGGTACAACTCACTCAACCCTGCAGGTATGGTCAGGAAATTTTCTTAAGGAAAGGACTGTCTCATTGAGCTTTTACAGCTGAGGAATTGCCCGGATGAAGGAGATGGGGGAAGTGTTCTAGGCATAACAAAGAGGAGAACTATGCAGTATGTTTAGGGGGAACTGTAACTACTTTGGCATTGCTGCAGCATGAAGAGGGTAAGTGTAGAATGTCCAGAGATGAGAAGAGGGAAAGAGATGGGGGTGAGAATGGGAAAGACCTTATTTTTTAAATTGAAGTATAGTTGACTTACAATATTATATTAGTTTTAGTTATACAACATAGTGATTCAATATTTTTATAGATTGTACTTCATTTAAAGTTATTTCAAAACAATGATTGTTATTTCCTGTGCTGTACAATATATCCTTCTTGCTTATCTGTTTTATACATAGTAGTTTGTATCTCTTAATTCCATGCGGAATGCCTTATATACAGGGCATCATACTTTGTGGTTTTCCTGGGAGGCCCTGTTCATGCCTGTGTTCCAGTATAGTTGCTAATAACAGTCTGTTTTGCTTTCAGAAATGTCTTGAATTGTGTTATAAATTACATGGTCACAGTCAGTGTCGTGCCAGGATGTTGATTGAACTTGATATGAAATTGAATATGCAATTGTTATTATTTGACCATTTTTATGTACAAAGATGACAATCTCATATGCTTCAACCAAATAAGCAATGAGTTTTAATGAGGAGACTAACTTTGTCTTTTTTTTCTTGGTAGACTACTATAACAACACTATGGAAATGGCTTTGAGAAATGTTAGACAGGAGGCACAGATAATAGTTAGGATATTATTTGAGGAGGGCATACAAGGAATGAGGAGGAACTGATCCAAGACAGTGACAGTAGAGATGGAGCGAGGAAAACAGATTGAAATTTTATTTAGAAAAAAAGTGCTGTCAACTCGGTGATGGATTGGATTGGGGTTGGTTGGGGAAGGACAACAAGGGGGATGAAGTGATCAAAGAATGATTCTCAGATTTCTCGGTTTGGTGACCAGACTGATGGCAGAAATTGTGATAGAGATGCAAGAGCAACTCTTCTGGTTGCAAAAGTCAAATTCAGTCTTGAGCACAAGTTTCTCTTCTCTAAAGATGTCTCATAAAATGGTGCTTCTCTAGTGCTGTGCTCCCCTTTTTGCTGACAGTTTCAAAGCAATGGGGAGTTTTTGAAAAAGTGCCCCTTCCGTATTGAATCATGACCAGTTCGTGGGAACACACACACACACACACACACACACACACACACACACACACGTTAAGGAAAAGAGATCAGATTTCAAATGTCTAAGGACTGTCCACCCCCACCAAGAGATGCTTGCCAACTGAAATTACATGTGCACCTGACAATCTATTAAAAATATCTGCTGAAGACCCAGAGGGAAATGAAAGAAAAGAAAGCAGGCACAAGGTGGTGAAAATTGGCCCCGGAGCACAGGAGCAGGAACTGGGAAGAAGTCTTTTGGAAGAAGACTCCCGATGTTGTACATTAGCGCTAATTTCAGAACACTGCCTGTGAGTGTCAAAGCTGATTTATGTATGTTCTTTTCCTGCAGGAATTGTTGAAATTCAGACTCTGTCATCCTTATTTATTCTTCTAAAAACCACGTTTGGTTTAAAGATTCTGTTTGCTATAGATGGGGAAAGAGTTTATATTCAGCTCACTAGTGCGTGGAAAAGAAGAACGTTAGGTCTGTGTGGCACGTTTAATGGGAACATAAGGGATGATTTTCTGTAAGTATGATCTCTGTATAGCTAACATAATTTAATGACTAGTAATTTAGAGGATATAAATTCTTACATTAAAAATGTTTAGTTAACTAATAATAGCTTAGTACTCACTGTCCCAAGAGCTTTACATGGATTACTGTATTTAAATTTTGTAGCAATCCCCTGATTAGTATCTCTGTTTTATAGATAAGGAAGCTAACTGAGGCACCAAAGTGACAAATAAATAGCTCAGTCACATAGCTCAAATACAGTGGAGCTGGACTTTGGGTTTAGGTAGCGAGACTCAAGAGCCTGAAGGCTACCCACAGAATAACTTCCCGTTATTCTCTCTCTGCCACCTATCCTATCAAGCTTAATGGTATTTTATGTAAAAAAAATTTTGCTGCCTTTAAAAAGTCTTAGAATCATTTGGTATGAATGATAGTAAATTATACTTTAATAATATTGATATCATTTGGTATGAATGATATCTCTAAAGCAACACTGTGGCATCTAAGTTAATTGGATTTTATGATAGTTGGTGTTTCATTAGGAGAAAAAGCAATAAAATACATTTATACCCCTTGTATTGACAAAGCACTTTCACCTACATGTGATAAGACATGGTGTATAACTTAGTGTAAATGCTTTGAGCACCTGTTATTGTGCTAAGCACTGTGGGACAATAGAGGCAGTAAGACATGGTTCCCATCCTCAAGGAGCTTATATTGTGGATTGGGAAGGGACAACCGTCTTTCAGAAATAATTTGTTCTAGGCGAGGTATTAATCACAATATGTATAAAAATACTGAGGTGAATTCAAAAAGTTAAGTGTTAACTTGTGTGGTTGTGGCTAGAAGCACAGCAAAATTTTGAGTAGGTCAGGGTGGGCTGGGTAGGCGGGGAGCGTTTCCTGGAGAAGCCGTTCTCCAAATGCCATTAAAAAAACACTTCTGCATATTCTTCCTGCTTTGGGTTCTGTCCCCTCCCTAATCTTCCCCATTAACTCCTATTTATTTTTCAAACCAACTCGGTCATTATTTGCTTCAAAAAGTGAGTTTGTATCCCACCAAAGTTAATTTTGACTCTTTTATCTATGAAAATCTGTCGTTTATCTGTCTGGTTTCCACTTAAAACTGCAAAGGCGGGCTTCCCTGATGGCGCAGTGGTTGGGAGTCCGCCTGCCGATGCAGGGGACGCGGGTTCGTGCCCCGGTCCGGGAAGAGCCCACATGCCGCAGAGCGGCTGGGCCCGTGAGCCATGGCCGCTGGTACCGCGCGTCCGGAGCCTGTGCTCTGCAGCGGGAGAGGCCACAACAGTGAGAGGCCCGCGTACCGCAAAAAAAAAAAACAAAACTGCAAAGGCTTTGAGAATAAAGACCGTGTCCTTAATCCTTATATTCTTAAGAACTAGCAGAGTACCTTATATGCACTAGACAGTTGAACTGAACGGAGGTAGGACTTTTGATGTGGCACCAAGAAGAGAATTTGGATCAGCAAGGAGAAAGGGCATTTAAATTTTTTAATTTTAAAAGAGAGTTTCTTTTACCTTTTCTCCTGTGTAATTAATTTGCTTTTAGGTCATTTACGGGTTTTGTTTGTTTGTTTCATTTATTGGTAGATCAGAATATTGATTTCTTATCAATTTGTGAAACAGAAACTATATTAAGTGACTTGGTTAAGATGTGCAGAGGAGACATTAAGCCTTTTCTCTTCCTGTTTGTCAGAATGGGTTAGTAGTCAATGTTTAACAGATGGCAGATCTGTCTGCCTCTTTCTAAGGCACCAGTCTCCTCCATGTATAAACATTCAGGCCTGATAACAGTGCAGGATACTATTTCAGAGTCAGAGATAATTTTCAAACATTGTTTAGCTTTCCAGCATAAGCAGTTAAAATTCCTTGCATCACAAAGTTAATGTGAATCTGCAAACATAATGAGTGGAAAATATTAATTACTTGAAAATTTATTTTGTATGCCTTGTTTTAGTAAGTTCACTACAGTGAACTGAAAGGCTATTTTATAAAATGAATGCAATAAATAAATGGGTCTACATTTCAGCTTCTTTTTTTGGTATTTATTGTTTTAAGTGAATTAAATGAAATAAGAGAGCCAAGCTCTGAGTCAGTTCCTCCTGGGAATCCTGAGTACACCTATCACCTTGACCTATTTTATTGTGCTTTGTAGGGATAAAGAGGGATGGAGAGGGAAAGAATGAGAAGAGCTAGTGCAAGTCATGCAATTTCTGTGAGTCTTCGTGTTCTCATTGGAGCAAAATTAGATTTTGGATTGGGTGTTTGTTATAATTCTATACATTTCTAGAATAGTTTCATTTTGAGGAATAGAAAAAAGAAGGAAAGGGTGGCTACAAGGGATGAGCATTGTGGAGTAGCTTGTGTGGCTCCCTCTTTTACTCCTGTCTTTGTGGTGAGAAGCTCCATATAGCTTCATACTGGTGATTGAGATAAATGGTAGGCAAAGTAGTTATGTTTATTTGGACACTAAGAGAGTGAAGATAAATGCTACTCTGTTATTTGGCCGTGTTGTAGCAATTCATGCAGTTATGGCTTGCGTTAGTGAAGTTTTGCTTGGTCAAAGCTTCCTACAGGAAACCTAGTCCAACCTGATTCTCTAAGTAGTTCTGACAGTGTCTGGCACAGTGCCAACAGGGATTGTCACTCACTATTGGCTGATGAGTTACTAAACCTTGATGACTTCTGGAGGGGGCATTTTAGTGTCTGGCTCTTAAACATTGTTGTGGTTTATAAGCCTGAAGGATAGATATTTCTCTTCCACTTTGGTTTGCTGAGGGAACTGGAGAAGTGAGAAAACGTGGGTGAAGAGTGCCTCATACCATTTCTCCTTAATTTTCACTTGGTTTGTTTGCCCAACCTCACAGTGGAACCTCAGTATGTCAGGCCTCATAATGAAAATTGAAATACTGAACCAGCAGTGTAGACTATTTCTTCTTTAGGACATTTGTCTTTACCCTGAAAAGAATCACGTGAGCTCCCTACCTCCACCTCCCTAAACCACATGCATTCATGCTTTGGTTGTGTGATATTTCATCAAAGTGGTGTGCACTACGTTTGAATCTCACCTCTGACACTTAGCAGCTGAGTGAACATTAATATTTCTCTAAGCTTCTGCTTTGCCTTCTCTCTAAAATGGGGATAATGGTGTGTCCTTCACAAGGCTGAAATGATTATTAAATAGAACCACGTATGTCCACAATTTGACACATTGTAAAATCTTAATAATAGAAAGCTAACACCGTGTATATTTAAAAATGTAATAAAACATTTCAAGCTCTAAGATTTCTTTGTAAATTAAAAAAGTAGTATTCTCTTTTTTCAATATTTGAAGACTCTGAAGGAAGGAAATGAATGGGAGAGGCTAAGAGAATATTATATTTGCTTTCTAGTTCTCCATCAGGCATGATAGAAGGTACCCCACAACTTCATGCAAATGCATGGAGAGTTTCCTCCACTTGTTTTGCACCTGTTCATGTTCCTATGATGGACCCCTGCAACATTAATCAACAAAACAGTAAGTCTTTCTGCATGTAAACCTAAGAAAAAGTCCTCTCTATTACGGTAATTTTGTAAAATTAGATAGTGATTTTAAATTCTGATTTTCTTCATTATGATAAAATCGATGCCATTATTTATGTATTTTTATTTAATACATATGCCTCTTTATGTAATCTAGGTTACTTTAAAAAAGAACTCCAGAAAATGACTCTTTTATTTACTACTCTGCATTCATAAATTTACTCATTTTAGGTGTTCAGAAATCCCTCAACTGTTCCCAAATGTGAGCTAGCATTTTGGGTATTTCAGATTATTTAAATGCTAAAGAAAAATCTCTGGAAGTATTCTAATAATGCTCGTATAGTCTTGGGATATTCAACTTCCATTCCATAGTGTGACAGTGCGTGTGAATTCTCCTGTTTATTGATGTCACACTACGAGTTCCTACTCACAGAACATATTATGGCTTCATAAGCAGGAAGCCAGTGATCCAGAGAAGCTTTGTGCCGTCAGGTGTGTAACAATTTGAGATTGTCATAGAGTTCCAATTTACAATGACCGTGCAACTCACATGCCAAGAATTTTTGGCTGTATTTTTTTTTTTTACTAAAGCCACAGCAGACCGCGTGAAAGGCTATTTTACTGTTCAATAAAAGAAGGCGTATTTTTTTTTTTTTTGCAAAATCACTTTGTGAAAGAAAATTAATGTGCATGCTTAAATAGATATTTTTATAATTTAAATTTATTCCTTCATTTTGGTTGGTTTACTGTTTTTGTGTAGTTTTAAAAATTCATTATTAATATTGATTGAGTACCCATGAGAAGTTAGTAGAGTTTCTGGATTTGTAGTGGTTGTTTGGAAGGATTCTGTTTATTGTTCTATGGTCCTTATTATTAACTTATAGTTTTAGTGTCCTGGAAAGAAAACAAGATAATCTTGCTTTTAGTGATTTTTTTTTTTTTAATCTAGGCCAACTTCTAATTTATCAATTGGACTTTACTCCAATTTTCTCTGGTTGTTTCTTTAATGACCTCCTTTATTCCCTACCATTTTTTTATATATATATTTTTGTCCCCATATCTTATGTCTTCTATGACATATATATTTTAGATATTGTTTTTCTTCACCTTTGCCATGAACTATTATTTTTTAATTTCAAATAGGTAAATTCAAAAAGATCCCTAAAGAAAGGAAAATAAATAGATGAAAGTCAACTCTGATATGGATTCTGAAGGATATTTTTAAACAAGGATTTTCTGAGTCACCCTTTCACTTAATGTCAGTAGGAATGTTTTTTGATCTACAAATCTTTAGGGCACGCAATAAAAGCTATTGCTTGGAGATCCTGGGAATTAGGAGTATATATGCTAATAGTATGCTGTTATAGTCTGTCGTTTGTTTTCATATATTATGTGCATAACAATGCAAAAATATATAATACTCAGGTAATTACTTAGATAATTACCATGTGTTTCCAATAATAAATATATTTAAAATGCTCAACAAAAAAAGTTCAGTATAATTCCTCAGTAATGAAAACATTCCATCTCTAGCAGCTCATCTTGTCTCTCAAAGACAATGACAACTCAAAGATTGATTAATTTTATCTGTGAAGAAATCAATGCAATCAAGGTCCATTGCACCAAGAAATCACAGGATGAGGCTTTTTCAGAAAGATGAAATCCAGATTGTTTTGTCAAACTTGGTTACTCCCATAAAGAATTATATCTGAGCAGTCATTCTCAAGGAAAAGTCAACACATTTCAAGAACTTATTATACACATCCCCTCAGATGGCTTGGTAGTGATAGCTCATAGCCTTTAGCATATGTTCCATTACCAATTTCTGTTCATTATTCATTTACTCACGTATTCGTCATAGATTCATTTATCAAACATTATTGATCTCCTAATATTTACCAGACATTGTGCACTGTGCCTTGCACAGATATTGCATTTAATGACTATGTGGCATCTACCTCATTACCATTTACCTCAGAGACTCCATTGGAGTGAGATGATTCCTAGTCCTTCCTGGATAATTGTGTATCCCAGGGAATTGCCATAACATCCACAATTGGCACTGCTTTTATTGTGTGTGGATGTTGGGAGGTAAACCTTCTAATATTCATCAGTTCTTTATAGCAGAATTAGGGTGATTTCCTAAGATGGTCCTCAGGTGATGGGGTAATTGAGGCCACTTCTGTCAGTTAACCCTTCTGTTGCTCAACTTACTCAGGTATAACACAATACTCTTTTCTTTTTTTTTTGCTAGAAGAATATTAAATATGGATTAAGTGCTGTTACCAATATTACCAAAAGAAGTATAAGCTGAAAATATTGGCTCTTATTGAAAATGATATGCAGTACAGTGTATTTCTAGGAAAGCAAGATGCTCGGATAGTGCTGGAATTTGATACTTTAGGGGTATTTGATACTAGCTAGACTAGTAAATGAAGTGCTAACGGGGTTCTTTGTCTGTTAGTTGGATATGCAGCACACTGTGATGTTATCCACCAAGAGCTCTTTGCTCCTTGCCACATCTATATTAGCCCTGGGCTGTACTATCAGCTATGCCGCCATGATGCATGCAAGTGCGGAAGCGCCTGCCTATGCAATGCTCTTGCCCACTATGCCTACCTCTGTGGCCAGCATGGTGTTCCCATCGATTTCAGAGCTCAGATTTCATTCTGTGGTGAGTATGATGGCATTGTCACTGATAGAGATGATCAAATATCACTTTAGAGATTTTTGTATTTGTAATTACCGCTATTTTTTAAAATAAAAAGTCAATATTTGCTTAAGTTATTTGACTTATTATAATGTGTGAACATGAAAAAAAGTGAAATACTTTATTTCTTAAAATTGGAGCTCTGTTGGATAAGACCAATGGCTTTTGACTATTTTTACCATAAGCAAAATTAGAGTGTAGTTGTATGGTTTGAAATATGCAACAGAAATAATTTGAAACATTTGAAAAAATTCTTATAGAAATGTTCTAAATATTGGAACGTATGGGAAAGCATTATGTGGTATAGTGACACAGATTTGTAAGTAAATAGGTAAATTATGCAACAGACAATTATTATCTCAAGTTCTTAGGGCTCGAATCTTCCTGGTTATGATGTCTGTTGTTATCATGCATAGTAGATTGTTTCCTTTCCTTACTGTTCTATAATTTCTTTTATGATTTAATCTTTCTTTATCAAGACTGCCCATTCCCCTTACCCCCATTAGAATCTTCTGTGACCTGGGTTTCAGGAGCATCATTCTCTCCATCTCTTCATCCCTCAGTGGTTTCAAAAAACTTTTTCCTATTATTCCAGGAGTAACACTGGCCAGTTTTGATGTTAATTTCTCAGCTTGGGCTTTCTAAGACAAAAATAATGTAAATATAAAAGTAATGTAAATTCATATACCAAACCTGTGCAGGAATTTGATTTCTCAGAGGATACTTTATTTCATCAGAGACCCCACAGAGTTAGAGAAGCTTTCCTGGCATCTCCCTGTACTATGAGCAGATTTCTTCTAGTCCAGAAGCTGGCAAATTACACCCTTGGGCTTCCCGTGTTTTTGAAAATAAAGTTTACTGCCCATATGTTTGCATATTGTCTATGACTGCTTTTGAGCTACAAGGGTAGAGTTGAGCAGTTGTGACAGAGACTGTATGGCCAGAAAAGTTGAAACTATTTACTATTTAGCTCTTTACAAAAAAAGTTTGCTGACCTCTGCTGTAGTCCATCTTTTCAACTGACGATGGAGATTGTTTTGGAGGTCCAAGTTAAGCGTCTCCCAATTCCTCGCCCTGAAAAGGACCAACTTTCATTTTCCATTTCCTTAAGAGTTAAATATCAGGTCCAAGATTCCTGGGACCCATCCTCCCTTCCTCTGCTTAAAGTTCTGAATTTTATTTCTCTCTTTACTTCTGGCGTATGGAGAAGTTACCCTCCACCTCCATTTTTTTCTCACAATATCAATTATACAGTTAACATTATTTCAGTTGTGTTTTATCCAGCATTTTTGTTTGTAGAAGTGTGTTTCTAGATTATTTTAGTTTGCCTACTGTAATCAGTTCAGTTTGTTCTAAAAAGAAATTGGAGGCTTTAGCCCAAAGTGCAAACATGATTAAAAAGGCAAAAACAGGAGCTGTGAGTACAGATTGATAAAGTCAAGTTTTGTGCTATTTGTAGAGGACTAAAAGTTTACTTAGGGTTAAATAATGTCAAAGAAGAAGGTGGTGTCAGTATAGCAGTAAATCAGTTTAAAATGTGAGGAAGGGAAGTTTATTTAGACGGATAAAATGGCTTAAAAATATTTTTAAAAAATTATAGCACAGACTGTTAAAGAATGTTATGGAATGTCACCCTTAAATATATTTCACACAGAAATTTTGTTCTTCTGTTACACTGAGGCAAAGAATTATTTTATTTATTTATTTATGATATAGGATTCTGTAATGTTCTAGGTTTATTGATGTAAGATATCTTCTTTTTTCATGATTTATGTCTATCATAGACTTATAACCCAGCATAAAATGCTTCTCAGCCCTGTGGAGATCTTTCTCAACTGATGCTTCTTCGTCCTCAGGGGTGGTGTGCCAGAAAGGCATGATGTACCATCACTGCTCCTCCTTCTGTCGCCGCTCCTGCATCTCTCTCTCTTCCCCAGAACAGTGTCCTGATGACTGTGCTGAAGGCTGCAACTGTCCCGAAGGCAAATACTATGAAGACACACTTAGCTTTTGTGTGCCCATGTACGTCACAGGAGTGGGTTGACAGCGTCCAGTTTTTATCTCTTTTCTCCCTTACAGGATAAATGGGCTATCATGCCTCTTTCCTTTCTTTCTGTTTTTTATCTAATTGACTCAGCACCATAAATTTTTTCCACTATTAAACAGTCACTTTTTCCATGAAATAAGTGTGCGTATATGCAAAGATCTGCTTGTGAGTTGTTTCTGTAATAGTTCTTAATGTCTTTACCTTTATTTGTTTATTTGTTAACCCTGTATGTGTTCACAAAATCTCTATAGAAAGAGCTAAGGAATCTGATGGTTAATCCTGAAGTTTATTCCCACTTGCTTTTGCCATATCAATAATGATAGCAAGGTTTATGTTTCACAGTCATGTGGCAGATTTTAGTAGCAGGATTTTAATGTCTCTCAGCGCTCAGAAATTTCTCAAATCTCATATGACATTAAGACTTTTGTTGTCTACATAAGGCTAAATGATATACCAGTTGTGTTTCTCTGAAGTGCCTTCAGGGACTTTTTATTTGGTGACAAAAACAACACAGCCTGTTCTGTCACTAAAACAATACAGAGCTTGAATTTAGAAAACAAAATCTAGAGCTGCACAAGGCTTCACATTTGTATAACAGAATTGCATGGGATCTCATGGAGTAATGTCATTGTTAGACTGTGCATAAAAATTACCAGTACAGAGCATATGGTCTGCTTGAATTTCAGTGTTTTTTTAAAAATTTATATCCTATTTTGTTAATTTAACCCTTTCTTTTCCTTGCAGATTTCACTGTCGGTGTCATTACAGAGGCAGCATTTACCAACCTGGGGAGCTCATCCCAACGCTCTCAGGCTTATGGTAGATTTCAGTGATGGTGATTGTTCTTAACAAATAACATGTAATCATATAACTTCTTAACCAAAACCATAAGTTGAAATATGACACCTATAATTTGAAAAATACAGATAACCTTAATATATACACTTTTAAACCATATATATTACATTTATATATATTAAACCCTAATATATATATATATATATATATATATATAACCACATGTATATATTATATTTCAACATGGAGTGCCTAAGTCTTGTGCTCATAACTGCAGAAAAGAGCTATGAATTGAAGTTTCAAATAGTGAAATGAAAGGCCTTTGATCAGTTTGATTCTCAAATAAAAGTTAAGGATGAGATGAGTGTTCAAATACTGTAAGTTACTGAGGGGTTTTAGTTTTGTGGTTTATCCACTGGCTTATTGAGAACTGGTGTGTTTTTCCTTATCATGATATCTTCTTAAGGGATTTTCAAGATTCACATTGCCAGAATTTGGTTTTTGCCTTATGCCCTGACTTTCGAACTCAGGTTGCAAGATTGGACTTCACTCTATCTTCCACACTGCTGCCAGAATGACTTTTCTAGAATTCAAACCAACCATATCACATCTGTGTTTAAGGTCTTTAGTGACTCACTTCACGGATAAATTCTTAGTGTCTTAATAGCAGGCTGGCCTTTGACTCTTTGCCATCTGCATCCCCTGTCACTTCCCACATGGCACTCTGTCCCATGGAAAGCTGTCCTACCCCCACATGGCTTTGTACTACATCTCCAGTCAGTGTGACAGCCTTCCTACTTTAATCTATATCGTAACCTTCATGCCTTCTTCAAAATTTTCCCGACTTTATCTTCTTTGACTGCCCTGATGTCAATTGCTAACAGATTTTTAAACATTTTTTGATGCTTTACTTCTATGTCTTAAACGTTTCTATGTTGCATGTCACACTGGCTAAATTATTTATTTGTATGTCTTTCTCTCCTACTAGAATATAGTAGGCACTTGGCTAAAGACTATGAATTTTGGTCTTTGAATTCCCCATGCCTGTCACAGTGCCCCACACATATATGAGCGTTTGATAAAAATGTGTTGAACTGAAATAGCTCTCTTCGAATTGGACCTACACCAATAACTTATTTGTTAAAAGGAAAAATCGTATTTGTCAATTCTTGCATGTTATATTGTTTTTGAAATACAGAAAAAACTTGAGGTTTGGTTTCGTGAATTAACTATTTGTTTACTTCTACCAGCCAGTGTTCAAATGGGACTGTGAAATGTGATGAATTAGCAACACCCTCTGCTGGTAAGATCTAGATAGATTTTTCCTTAAAGAGAATGTGCCTCTAGTACTGCTCCTGCTCTTAGGGCAGAAGTTATTAATCCGTCACAGCCCTCCTTGCCAATGTGCATGGAGGAATAGCCTTAGAATGTTTCTCAACATGGTACTCTGGCGCTTCCTAACTTTTTTCACATTCGGAATTATAATATTTGTAGGACAGTGTGGGGTGGACATATAAGGCTGCTTAGGGGCAGAGCTGATCAACCCAGGGATGCTGCCTTGATGCTGCCTATCCCAGCACCACCCCAGGTGCCCCAAAGGCTTTAGGGATATGTATCCAGACACCTGTCAGAACTCACTTGTGCAACAGCAGTTAGGAAACCCTACTCCAGACCAGCAGATTCTAATGTACATACAGTCACCTGGGGATCTTGCTAAAATGCTGATTCTGATTCAGTAGGTCAGGGGTGATGCCTGCAACATTTCTGTTGATGGCTGAAGTGATGCTAATGCTACTGGGTCCTGGGCTACATTATAAGTAGCAAAGATTTAGTACTAGCGGCCGTCAATTAGAAATGGCATGTAAAATGACATCGACTGCCATCTCTCTTGACAATATCACCTTATGATTGCATATCATTCCTGAAGATCTTATATATTAGGAGACCCTTTATATTACTTATTTTCACCACACAAAAAGCCTCAAATTTTTGGTCACTGTGGAGAAATTCTAGGCAAATACTAAACAAAACTACCTTTTGTTGATTTTAATGGGCAGGAAGAGCGTAGGCTGCTAAAACTAACTGTGAGCTATTGCTTTGTTATTTATTTGCACAATTATGTAATATATTTTATAAATTAGCTTTAAATTATATGCCCTAGATTCAATTTATGAGGATTCAGGCTGTCTAGGGCTTCTTTACAGTGTATGTTCATGGACCACACACATATTCAGTAGCTACTAGGCCCTCCCTGCCTTGCCCCATTTGCGTCAGGGTGGCTCAGCATTGAAGAGAAGGATGCCCAGGTGGCCAGACTTCTCACAGAGGAATCCCCAAGATTCCTTTTGGCCCCAGATAAGGGGTGTTATTTAATCCTTCTGAGCTCAAAAGTTTCTGGAGCAATATGTAAGCCCTAGCCTGCCTGTAATTATGTCCATTTTCTGCACTTCTACACTATAGTGAGGACTAATGTAAATAATGACTCAGAGGTGAAGCAAGATCTAAAAGTATCATGTGTTTGTTGTAAACATACAACTTTGTAAAGTTTAAATATACTGTACTGTCCGTCCTCAAAAATTGATAATGTATGTTTGGATTAATCAAAATACCCTGGTTCTTGATCTCAGAAAATTATATACTAGTTGTTTAGTTACTGCTTTATGGAAGGCAGCTAAAGTTTTCAAACTCAAAATAGATTTTGGAAATTTAGGTGATTAAAGGAAATCTGTCTAGGGAATGCTTGTAAGCTCATGAACCAAACATCACAGAGTAAGATCAGTTATTACTGTTAAATATACTGTATTCTATGGTGAATTGTGTTTTGATGACAAACGCATGTCAATAAGATTAAATGTATAGAGCAAATACAAAGTTAAGGGTATTTTATCTGTGCCTTGTCCCTGAAGTTCACATCTGCCCCGAGGGAAAACAGTATTTCGACTGTAGGTTTCCTGACCCTGAATTACCAGCTGGTGGTGTAAATTGTGAAACCACATGTGCAAACCTGGCTATGAACTTCACTTGTGCCCCATCATCACCCTGCATAAGTGGCTGTGTTTGTGCTCCAGGGTAAGCCTCTTTTTCTTGAACGTTTAGAATTTGATAGAAAACACAAGAGCACTTAAAAACATTATTTATAGGAATAGCCAAAATTGTGTTCTGACTAGTGGTTCACTTTGAGTTGGTACCAACTCAAAGTTGATAATTACTGTTGTAATTATTTTTCTGTGCTCATGGAACATATCACATATGTTTTGTGTGAGATGCATATCACATATAACACATGACTAAATAATGTCACAATATGTTATTATACAATATAATTAAAGTAATGCAGTGAATCGAGGAGAGAACTCATTTCAGGATGGACTTGGCATTTACCTCCTGATTCAGCTGCAATTTTGGGAAAATGATAGTGAGCCACTCTGTATTCAAAACACTTGAAGTACATATCTTTTGTATACTCTGTTGTGCTGTTACTGTTGTTGATTTTAAGTTATATTATTGATGCCAACTGATCTACCTAACGGATGTTACAGAAAATGGTGTGTTGAGGCTACTTAGGGCAGTGGCTAACAGTGGGAGCTCTGGCTTCAGACACACCTGTTTCAAATCCCAGCCCTGACGATATCAGCTGCATGATTTTTCTGCAAGTTCCTTTAAACTCTCAGTTAGGCATTGTGAAATGTGGTGTGTGTGTGTGTGTGTGTATACACTCAATAAGTATGGGCCACTACTTTATGGCAGCATAATTTACTCTTATCTTTGTAAATTTTCTTTAGTAGCAGAAATGCCTAGTATACATGGAAGGTAAATACAGAATCTGGTGGCTATTTGCTTCTTTGCAGGCACACGTGGAATGTGGCCTCACTGGCCTTCCTTCTTCTGGTAGTGAATAGAGGCAGTGCACAGAGGGAGGGCCACCTAAGGCAAAGAGGTCACCTATTCTTTCTCGATGAACGTACTCACACAAAGCGATTCCTGGGCTCTATTCATATAAACCGGGAGCAAAGAAGAGAGAGGTTTTGTGGTCTGTTTCCCAGGAGAGTCACATTTGTCTAAATGGTCCCCATCTGGAATAGGCTGAAGAGCCAAGTAATGGGACTGTATCAATCTCTTTAGAAAGAAAGGACATAGAAGGAGTGTGAAAGAACAAGGCCTTGCCTGGGAAAATAAAGGCAGGTAGAAATCAGGTCATACAGCAGCTGAGCAAGGAAGACATTTTAGTAAAAAGGACAAGGGAAATAAAACCTTTATTATAGTAAAATAACTGAACCCTACAACATTGCTGGATTTGTTTGATTTGATTATGACTCAGGGTTGCATGGCTGATTAAATAAATCTACATCCTAATTTTGTTTCATGTGCTTGTGGTTGATGCTATTATTTAAAAAAATATCTATTTGCTGTCACCTTTGACTTTTAGTTCAACAGTGATTTATTAATTTACTGGTCAAATTTTATTACAAAAACTTAAAGTAATTTCCTCCCACCTTCTCTTATTTTATTGAAATAAGTATAGTTGGAATTGACTAAGAGGCCTCTCACTGTTTGGAAATAATTTTGTTACATGGAACTTTCTATTATAAAGTTGTTTTTGGTAGTATGATTTGTACTGACTTCCACATGACCTTGGCTGACTTATTTTAGGACAATAAGCCTGGTGTCACTTGTTTTCATGGGGCTCCTTATAGTGCCAGCAGTTCATCGACTACAAATGGACCACATACCTTAGCTCAGAAATCACTGTGGATTAAGGAAATGGAAAGTCATATAGTGGAAAGAGTCATATAGAAATGGGTTAAAATGTTGGCCCTCTTTCTTATTAGGTAAAGTACCTCGGGACAAATCTTAACCACTTGGAGTCTCAACTTTATCTTTTTAAAACGGGTGTAATAATATCTACTTCATAGATGGTTGAGTATATGCAGCACACTAGTCATATGGTAGGTGCTCAGTAAATGTTTATTTTATTATTAACTCCACTTCCCAAACCTGCTTAAAGCAGACAATTCACAGTGATTTACAGCTCTCTTCTTCCTTCTTCCAGTTTTGATTAGTTATGAAAAACTCATCAGTCATCAGTGTAACCATTTAAAACCACTAATTTGGCTGGTTATTTAAGAATTGTGCTTACAACATTTAATGGAGTATAATCTGTAAAAATACTGAATCACTATACTGTACACCAGAAGCTAATATAATATTATAAATTAACTATACTTCATTTAAAAATTAAACATATGAATAATATTTTAAAAAATAAAAGAAATGAGAATTGAAAAAAAAAGAATTGTGGTTCATTTCCGTGAGGCATCCCTTATCTAAACAATTCAGCAGCCAATGTTAATGAAGCACCTAATATCTGGGACATTGTGTTAAGACACAGGGATGATGGTGCTAAAATAAATATATATAAGATAACAATAGAATCTACCTTATGGAATTGTCACTAGGATTAGATGAGTCAGTGATGTATTTAAAGTGGGTGGAACAGTGGCTGGGCCATAGTTAACACTCAAAAATACTAGTTTTTGTTATTGTTCTTATTTTCTCTGTAAGACGTTTAATGAATTACTTGCAGTTCATTGTGGTAAATCCTCCAGTAAAGGTTTGTACAGATTGCTATATATAGGGAGTGTGGTACATAAAAGATTGCACTAAATTGAGTCTTGAGTGATGAGAAAAAAATCTTTTAGTTTTCTAGGCAGAAGAGAGATGCAATGCTCAGGGAAAATGGCTAGAAGTTTGGAAAGGTTGAGGGGAGAAATTATGGACTCTAGGGCACTGTTGTCTGAAAGAAAGAAATCTGAATGAGCTGATGCATCATTTATATAAATAGTTTCATTTCTTCACCTTTACTCAACAATTGAGTGTCTGCTATGTGCTAGGCATTGAAACACAACCATTAACAAGATATTCATGGTCTTCCGGAGTGAAACTTAAAGTCAAATGGATAACATACACATTAGATAAACTATGAGCGAGGAAGCAGAGCACTAAAGGAACATATGTGATTATTTCTATTTTAGAGAAGAGGCAAGAAGTCAGGAATCCTGACTTCTATGTTAATTTTGACAACATGGAATTCTCACATTTTAAAGCAAGTTCAGAAAAGAACTATGTATTTTATCTATTTTTACTAGCTAGATTTGAATGTTGCTATTACTATTTTATTATCCATTATTTATTATTTTAATTTCTTTTATTATATTATAGTTATACTATTATATATTTAAATTATTGTATGTATTATTTATTAGCATTTTATTATTTATGGAAGCTATTTTTGAGAAAAGATTTTAGGAATATTGAAAAATATATGTACATATTTATATTAAGGGTATTGAAATATTTATTATATATAATATGTATTTATTTTATCTTCATATCAAAATATTTTGATAATACACCCAAATTGATTTTTCCTTGAGATTATGAATAATGATTTTGTTTTAATTTTTGTATTCAGAGGTATTTTAAGATACTTTCTTATGGGGTAATCTTTCATGAAGGAAATTACACTTTGAAGAAACCAACATTCAAAACCTGATAAGTTAATAATAAAATGTGAAACACTCGATATAATGGTTTCTTATTCAAGACACACCTAAAGTCTCATGGTTCTTAACTTTAAGCACTAACAAAAGAAGCTTTTGATTACTCTCTCTATCCTGTAATAGAAAATGTTATCCAGCTCATACTTCACTATTTTGTAAAAAAATTCTTAGACTCACAGACTCTTCTATCAAGTAGCAAATATTAAAGAAAGGGAGACTTACTTCCTCTTTAATTGTTTTTTCAGAATATCTCACTTTACCCGGAAATTTAGGCTTCTGTCTCCCTTTTATTGTACTAAGTGATAACAGAAAGTTTAAAATTTTGCATCCAGTCATTTGCCTGGCATTTATTTATTTCTGTGATGTGAAAGGTACTGTGTGTAAAATAGGGGAGAAAGACTGGATTCGATCCCTCCATATGTCAGATAGAACATTCTTACGACAGCTGTAACAAATATAGATGGTTTTGAATATGACAAGATTGCTGATTTTTTAAAAAACTGAAATTAGTAGTTTATATTAAATAGCATTTACTTCTTCACTTGAAAGAATGGCAGAGCACAAAGGAAAGTGTTATGTTCCTGAAAGCTGTCCGTGTATCTGGAAAGATTGGGAGTACCTCTCAGGAGAAGTGATTGCTACACCATGTTATACCTGGTAATGAGATCTGTTTATTTCACAATTTTCCTAAGAAATTGTATTAGTTTCAGTCATCTTGTATTTACTTAATGTGACTGATTTCAGCAAAAAAGCAAACCAGGTCTGAGTAAATAAGATTTTAAAGGCTTTCAGGAGTTGGTTGGGAGCTACTACCTTCAGGGAGATCATTATTTTTACTCCTATTTGTTCAACCCAGGAGAAAAAAATGAACTATGACAATTTGAAAATTTAATAGGAAAAACATATCTCAAGTTTATAAGAAAGTGATGAGTGTTCCAAAGAGAAGGTCACATTTGATGGAAAGTTTTCTGTTTGGAAATAAGCCATAAAGTAAAATTGAAATACAGTTTCCTTGAAATGTGGATAAAAATTCTAAGTTCATGAACAAGTCCTGTCTAAGGTATTTAAATGGACTCCAGTAGATGAGATGGCATTGTGGTCTTTTAGCCACCAGCAGGCGTATGTTTAATTTTTCATTCCATCACCTGTTTTCTGTGTGACCCAGGCACAATTTCCAGGATTGGCTGTGATGTCTGATAATTTATTTAGACAAAGTGGTAAATATATGCCTTATCTATCATTGTAATAAAATGTTATCAGAACGAATTGGCCATATTTACAAGGGCTATTGGCTCAGTGAATGCTTTTGAATACAAACCTTCCAATATTTATGCTGCTTGAAAAATATTAATTAGAGCCAGGTTTCTTAGAAAGGTAACAGTGTTTGTATTATTTTCTAATAGTGTTTGTCGACGAGGAATGTTCAACTGCACATATTATCCATGCCCAGCAGTGTGCACAATATATGGGGACCGTCATTATCATTCTTTTGATGGACTGGAATATGATTATATCAGTGATTGCCAGGTATTTTTGATAAAGGTATGTCACAATTACTTCCTTTTACTTACAATTATGTAAATACAATGTAAAAAACAAGTATGGTGGACCATGGCATATCAAATCCATGTATCATTAGTAAAACCTATAAAAGTTATAGCAATTTAAAATTAATTTCCTTGACTCACTGTAAAGTTTTATTATGTATAAGTAATGGGCTAATTCGTAAACTTTCTGTGCCTCTGTTTTCTCATTTGTAAAACGAGGATAATAATTGTACCTATCTCCTGGGGTAGTTCTTAGGATTGAATGAAATAAATATATGTAACTTTCAGAGGGTGCTTGCTATTTAGTAACTGCTTAATAAATGTCTGCCATTTTTATTTTTATTGGTTTAGTTTGGTGAATACAAATATAAGACATTAAATCATGTTTTGGACCACATATTGTTTATAGTTGTAGCAATCAAAACGACATGGTTCTCAATTCTAGACATGCTATTTTGATGATATGCTTTGGTAAACCCTGGGCTCTGTATATCTGATAAAATCCTTAAAATTTCTCATATCTTTAATGCATTCGGATTTTCTGTAACCCTAAATTTTATTTAGATATCATTGATCCCAGAATTAAATTTCTAAATGAAAAATGTAAGCTTTAGGAAGAAGTTGCACAAAAATAAGCAAAATAACATCTTTTTCTCCAGCAAGGTAACGTGATTATCTTGAATTTGTGTTTTTTTCTGGGTAAGGCTTTTATGTTTTTAGAGCTTCATGTATGATCCTGTTCTTTAAGCATATGTCAAGAAAGTAGACATATTCCCATTTTGTATTAGTTATATTAAATAAAAAACAAACAGTAAAATCTATAGCCTCAATGGAAACCACTGAGTTTCCCTTTCAGTGCTATTTTTAGCCTTCTTTATGAACAATTTTAAGTTTCTTAAAGAATAAATCCCTGGGAATGGATTTGGCAGTGAGATAATTATAGAAGATGACAAGTTGCCTATAGGGGTTGCCTATAGTGTGTGTGTTTGTGTGTGTGTGTGTGTGTGTGTGTTGCCTATAGTGTGTGTGTTTGTGTGTGTGTGTGTGTGTGTGGTTTTGATACTATTTGGAGCATAGGAAAAGCACAGTGATACATATACATTCTATGAGTATTTGTCCTCTTAGAACAAGGCTTATTTAGCAAACAATTTTACATGAGAATTTTCTTGTCCCCTGAAGTTTAGGTTGTAAATTGAGAAGCTTGGAAAAGTAAATAACAATTTAGAGATTTGAATACATAAACAGATACTTTTTTTCTCAAAATGCATCAGACTGATTTTATACCAAATCCTTACTTCTCTTGATATTTAGGTGTCTCTGACATTCCTTAAGATCCCTCTTCCTTTGACTTTCTAGATATTATGCTGTTGGAGCCCTTCAGTGTCTCTTCTGATTTCTCCATTGTCTCTTTGTTGCCTTTTCTTTTAGCATAAGTCCCAGACCATAGATGAC